>NW_028164896.1:207200-404700 GCF_964263955.1 Coregonus lavaretus
GGAACAAGATCCCACAAAACACAAGTGCACAACAGGCTGCCTAAGTATGGTTCCCAATCAGAGACAACAAGCAACAGCTGATTCTCGTTGCCTCTGATTGAGAACCACCCCGGCCAACCTAGAAAACACATGAACTAGAACCTACACACCCTGGCTCAACATATAAGAGTCCCCAGAGCCAGGGCGTGACAGAAGGTCACAATCCCCACCAGCGTAGTACATTTAAGTCATTTAGCAGACACTCTTATCCAGAGTGACTTACAGGAGCAATTAGGGATAAGTGCCTTGCTCAAGGGCACATTGCCAGATTTTTCCCCCTAGTCAGCTATGGGACTTGAACCAGCAACCTTTCGGTTACAGGCCCAATGCTCCTAACCGCTAGGCTACCTGCCGTAGTAGTTAAAATCCTCAAGCTATGTGTATTCCCAGTGCGTCATCATGAATCACTATTAAGGATCATTATTAATGACTGGATGTATTAATTGAATTAGGAGCTGGTTATTGAGGCCTATGGGGATGGAGTGGAGTGGCTGGAAGACAATACGAGACTGGGCCTGCATCCCAAATGGCACCCTATTCCCTATATAGTGCACTCCTTTTAACCAGGGCCCATGGCACTATGTAGGGTGTAGGGTGCCATTCTGGGACGTGTGTCTGAGCCACACAGGACCAAAGAGTTTGGTCTCGTATTAAAGGATCCCTTTACTAACAAAACATATTTTAGTATTTTGTTCATCAGTCCACTGCTGATACAAATATTGTGCACGTCAGCAGTGAAGTTTTCAAGATAGAGCTGAGAGTGAAACGATGACGCAAAATGCATGAAAGTTCACAGACACAAATACACGTCAAACTAGGACATGCTTTATACGAGAGAAGAAGACTATGTGACAGTGCATTGCTGTTATTGACAGCTATATTTCTTCACTTTGAAGCTTGATAATAATACAAGTGAAATACTTTAAGTGTTGTCAGTCCCAGTGTCATGGCGGCATCAGTGTCACCAGTCAGTGTAAGCCATAACAGTAGTCATCCTCTGCTGACTGCTCTGTGTGTGTGTGTGTGTGTGTGTGTGTGTGTGTGTGTGTGTGTGTGTGTGTGTGTGTGTGTGTGTGTGTGTGTGTGTGTGTGTGTGTGTGTGTGTGTGTGTGTGTGTGTGTGTGTGTATGTGTGTGTGTGTATGTGTGTATGTGTGTCCCAGCTTCAGCATGTAAACAATGTCTTCAGGTGTGTCAACATTCTAATTGGCTCTCTGATGACCACCTGTTTGTTAACTCTGGAAACAGTGACATCAGATCCTATGAGAAGGTTGATGTCAAAGTGTTGAACATATTACCGACCAACTTTTGAGCCTTTTAGGGTCAATGTAGAGAGAAAGACAGTCTGGGCAAGATTCAGCAAATTTGCACTTGATCTGTGTGATCTGTGGGAAATATGTATATTTAAGGTGATCATACATTTGGTAGGGGGTTAGGAAGTGCAGCTCAGTTTCCACCTCATTTTGTGGGCAGTGTGCACATAGCCTGTCTTCTCTTGAGAGCCAGGTCTGCCTATAGCGGCCTCTCTCAATAGCAAGGCTATGCTCACTGAGTCTGTACATAGTCAAGGATTATCTTAATTTTGGGTCAGTCACAGTGGTCAGGTATTCTGCCACTGTGTACTCTCTGTTTAGGGTCAAATAGCTCTGTTTTTGGGATGATTCTTTCCAGTGTGTCAAATAGTATCTTTTTGTTTTCTCATAATTTGGTTGGGCCTAAATGTGTTGCTGTCCTGGGGCTCTGTGGGGTCTGTTTGTGGTTGTGAACAGAGCCCCAGAACCAGCTGGCTGAGGGGACTCTTCTCTAGGTTCATCTCTCTGTAGGTGATGGCTTTGTAATGGAATGTGTGGGCATCGCTTCCTTTTAGCTGGTTGTAGAATCTATTTTCTGGGTTTTGATAAGTAGCAGGTATATCCTAATTCTGATCTGCATGCATTGTTTGGGGTTTTGCGTTGCACACAAAGTATATTTTTGCAGAATTCTTCATGCAGAATCTCAATTGGGTGTTTGGTGAATTCTTGGTTGGTGAGCGGACCCCAGACCTCACAACCATAGAGGGCAATGGGTTCTATAACTGATTCAAGTATTTTTTGTTGAGTTCTATGTTCCTTTTGATGGCGTAGAAGGCCCTTCTTGCCTTGTCTCTCAGATCGTTCACAGCCTTGTGGAAGATACCTGTGGTGCTGATGTTTAGGCCGAGGTAGGTGTAATTCTTTGTGTGCTCTACGGCAACAGTGTCTAGATGGAATTTGTATTTGTGGTCCTGGCAACTGGACCTTTTTTGGAACACCATTATTTTTGCCTTACTGAGATTCACTGTCAGGGCCCAGGTCTGACAGAATCTGTGCAGAAGATCTAGGTGCTGCTGTAGGCCCTCCTTGGTTGTGGACAGAAGCACCAGATCATCTGCAAACAGTAGACATTTGACTTCAGATTCTAGTAGGGTGAGGCCGGGTGCTGCAGACTGTTCTAGTGCCCTCGCCAATTCATTGATATATATGTTGAAGAAGGTGGGGCTTAAGCTGCATCTCTGTCTCACCCCACGGCCCAGAAATATGTGTGTTTTTTGCCAATTTAAACTGCACACTTGTTGTTTGTGTACATTGATATCCTTCCTTCCTTCCTTCCTTCCTTCCTTCCTTCCTTCCTTCCTTCCTTCCTTCCTTCCTTCCTTCCTTCCTTCCTTCCTTCCTTCCTTCCTTCCTTCCTTCCTTCCTTCCTTCCTTCCTTCCTTCCTTCCACTTCTGTTTACACCACTGAACTAATGATCCATATAGATGTTAGTATTCTGTAGAGGAAGCAGTATTCTCACAGGTCAGCATTACTGTAACTGTCATCCTCTGTAGACTAGAGAAACAGAGTCGACAAACACCCCTCCCTCCCTCCCTCCCTCCCTCCCTCCCTCCCTCCCTCCCTCCCTCCCTCCCTCCCTCCCTGCCTGCCTGCCTGCCTGCCTGCCTGCCTGCCTGCCTGCCTGCCTGCCTGCCTGCCTGCCTGCCTGCCTCCCTCCCTCCCTCCCTCCCTCCCTCCCTCCCTCCCTCCCTCCCTCCCTCCCTCCCTCCCTCCCTCCCTGCCTGCCTGCCTGCCTGCCTGCCTGCCTGCCTCCCTCCCTCCCTCCCTCCCTCCCTCCCTGCCTCCCTCACTGTGTCATCATCTGCAGAGAGAGTTTCTAAGCAGTATGGAAAAACAGGTCCTCATTAGGTACCTCATTAGACTGACTCTGTACTCAATAGGAGACTCATGTTGACAGATAGACAGAGGTCTAGCAGTCATCCTCTATGATACCACTGAATAACACAAAGAGTCAAATCTGGACCCGATCTCTACAGTGATCCCTCTACAATGATCCGATCTAGGCCCGATCTTTTCTCCAAAATAAGACAGTTTAATAATAGATGATAGTACAGTGATCGCATATTTTTTTTTGCATGTGTATCCCCTGTCGGGGATCAAGATCCTGATGATCAGCTAATTAGTAGAGTCTGGTGTGTTAGAGCAGGCTTGGTGCGAAAGCCTGAACACCCAGCAGCAGACCATGTCTGGGGGCAGCTAGCATTGACCTGAGCAGACATTCATTACCTCAGTTCTTTCTCTCTCCTACTTCCTCTCTCTCTCTCTCTCTCTCCTACCTCCTGTCTCAGCTAAGTCTACATTATAGCCTCTTCAGCCTGTGGTGCTGGTACAATGTAGTTCTGAAAGGGCTCTGAGGCGTGTCCTATGACAAGAACAACAACAACAACAACAACAGCAAGGGCAGTCAGCTCTGACATGTTGGTCGTGTTCCCCTGCTCAGACGATGCTGACGCTCTGACATGTTGGTCGTGTTCCCCTGCTCAGACGATGCTGACGCTCTGACATGTTGGTCGTGTTCCCCTGCTCAGACGATGCTCACGCATGCCAGATCTTACAAGGCCTGGAAAGGTATCCCACTGGGCACACACTGGTTGAATCAATGTTGTTTCTATGTCATTTCAATGTAATTATGTTGAACCAACGTGCAATAGATGTTGAATTGACATCTGTGCCAAGTGGGATTTTACGTATCAGCTAACTACATCACATGTTATAGCAATCTGGTGCTCGATGGCACAGTCCGATGTGGAACGCAAACATTAGTTGATGCATGCAACGTCTGAGCAGGGGAACACAACCGTTTACTTCACTCAATCTAGGCCTGTCATACACAAGTATCATTTAACATTTAACATTTTTGTACATTAACATTTTAGTCATTTGGCAGACGCTCTTATCCAGAGCGACTTACAACTAGTGCATTCATCTTAAAATACACTATATATACAAAAGTATGTAGACAATCCCTTCAAATTAGTGGATTCGGCTATTTCAGCCACAACCGTTGTTGACAGTTGTATCAAATCGAGCACACAGCCATGCAATCTCCATTGACAAACATTAGCAATAGAATGGCCTTACTGAAGAGCTTGCAGTTGAAGCTTCCAGTTGAAGCTCGCATCTGCTACAAGACCATGGTGCTTGCCTACGGAGCTGTGAGGGGAACGGCACCTCCGTACCTTCAGGCTCTGATCAGTCCCTACACCCAAATGAGGGCATTGCGTTCATCCACCTCTGGCCTGCTGGCTCACCAACTCTGCGGAAGCATAGTTCCCGCTCAGCCCAGTCAAAACTGTTCGCTGCTCTGGTACCCCAATGGTGGAACAAGCTCCCTCACGACGCCAGGACAGCGGAGTCACTCACCACCTTCCGGAGACATTTGAAACCCCACCTCTTTAAGGAATAACTGGGATAGGATAAAGTAATGCTTCTACCCCCCCTTACCCCAACCCCAAAAAAAAATAAAAAAAATAAAAAAATACATTGTAAAGTGGTGATCCCACTGGCTATAAGGTGAATGCACCAATTTGTAAGTCGCTCTGGATAAGAGTGTCTGCTAAATGACGTAAATGTAAATGTAAATGTATGAGCTCAGTGACTTTCTAAGCCTAAGATCACCATGCACAATGCCAAGCGTCGGCTGGAGTGGTGTAAAGCTTGCCGCCATTGGACTCTGGAGCAGTGGAAACGCGTTCTCTGGAGTGATGAATCACGCTTCACCATCTCGCAGTCCGACGGATGAATCTGGGTTTGGCGGATGCCAGTAGAATGCTACCTGCCCGAATGCATAGTGCCAACTGTAAAGTTTGGTGGAGGAGGAATAATGGGCTGTTTTTCATGGTTCAGGCTCGGCCCGTTAGTTCCAGTGAAGGGAAATCTTAACGCTACTGCATACAATGACATTCTAGACGATTCTGTGCTTCCAACTTTGTGGCAACAGTTTGGGGAAGGCCCTTTCCTGTTTCAGCATGACAATGCCCCCATGCACAAGGCGAGGTCCATACAGAAATGGTTTGTCGAGATCAGTGTGGAAGAACTTGACTGGCCTGTACAGTGCCCGACCTCACTAATGATCTTGTGGCTGAAAGGAAGCAAGTCCCAGCAGCAATGTTCCAACATCTAGTGGAAAGCCTTCCCAGAAGAGTGGAGGCTGTTATAGCAGCAAAAGGGGGACCAACTCCATATTAATGCCCATGATTTTTTTGAATGAGATGTTCAACATTATAAACTTTAGAAGCATTTTTTCACCTCAAATACACTACAAGTTTTACATTTCCTACTTTGCAGGAAAATGCTCCTAAATCCTATATCTGGACATGGACACCTTTATGTCAGCCCACCCCTCCATGATGACTTCACCATAGAGATCCTATTATTATACAGTATTATACATGTCATTCAGTGTTTCAGTGTTTCCCAAAGGATCAACAACATTTGGGTTTTTGCCCTGATTCATCTAATCAAAGGCTTGATGATGAGTTGATTAGCTGAGTCAAGTGTGTTGTTGCAATAACTAAAATGTGCATCCCTTTGGGTCCCCGGGACCAGGATTGGGAATCCCTGATGTAACTCTATTGGCTCCACTAATGGCCAGCAGGTAGAGATGATAGAGTACATAAGCCTGTTTTCTCTGCCCAGGTACTCACAGTAGACGTGGGCTGTCAGGTCCACCATATCACCTGAGGAGGTGGGTTCAACTTTACATCACGTTACATGATAAACAGTGGCTTTAGTAGTTGATGGTGTTGATGGAGTTGTTGACATTCTGGGATTTAGTTTGATGTCTGAAGTGAGTGGTTTAACCCTTTTTTAGCAGCTGGTATCGAATGTGGTAACATTTAATAAAGTAAAAAAACAATTTAAATATAAATGCATTTATTTTATTTATTTTTAATTTACGTTTTTGATTAACTTGGATAATTCTCTTTGCACTAACGATGCTTCAATGATGCTTGTGTCAACAGGTGAATTAATACACAGTTATGAATGTCTTTATTTTTATAATAATGTATTAATTGATAATGTATTTCCCCAGATTACTACCAGCCAGAGGGAACCGTTACCACCACCAGTCAGGATGAGCTCCCTGACCTCTGACGTTAACCAGACAGAGAACATCAACACCATCATCCGACCCCCTTACTTCTTCATCAGTGGTTTCATAGCCATCCCCCACATGAAGTACTACTACGTCTTCCTCTGTTTTGTATACATCATCTCTCTGGTTAGTCCATAGCTCTGGTCCAGGGTGTTACTAACTAGCTCTGGTCCAGGGTGTTACTAACTAGCTCTGGTCCAGGGTGTTACGTGCGGCTAGCATCAGCTAGTTGGTCCAGTTGATAAAACTCAAAAGTTGTTCACTTTCCTATAGAAGTAAAACTTAAGAAAACCTAATATACATTTCAGCTGAACTATGTTGGGGCCTATAGCACCACACATAGTCACTGGCCTAATGCATGTACCTGCATTTCCATTTTGGGTCATTTCTGATGTGTGTGTGTGTGTGTGTGTGTGTGTGTGTGTGTGTATGTTTGTGTGTGTGTGTGTGTGTGTGTGTGTGTGTGTGTGTGTGTGTATTGGGTCTAGGTGGGAAACACCTTCGTCATGACTGGCATCTACGTGGACCGTAGTCTCCACAGGTAATCAGACCTCTTTTATCTCATTAACATAATACAGTATAATACTTCCTTTATTGGACATTCTATAAAGGAAGTATTATAGTTCCTTTGTCCCCTGGCCTTCATAGACATGTGTGGGAGCATGCCCTGGCCCCCAATCTCCTTTACATGACATTTATATTAATATTATTAGAAATGTATGTTATGATCTTACCTTACAGCCCCAAGTACATTGCTGTGTTCAACCTGGCCTTCACAGACGTGTGTGAGAGCACGGCCCTGGTCCCCAAACTGCTGGATATGTTCCTGTTCAGCAGACAGCTCATCTCCTACGACCAGTGCCTCACTAGCCTCTTCTTCATCTTCCTCTTCCTCACCATGCAGTCCTTCAACCTCACCATCCTCTCCTATGACAGGCTGGTGGCCATCTGCTGCCCACTCAGGTCTCAGATAATAAATCAAATCATTAACTCAATTAAAATTCAAAAAGCCTACATTATTTGACCCTTATGGGATAAATAAAGTATTTTTAATTGAATTATTTGATTTATTTGACAGTTTATTCAAAATTATTTTGTAAATGTATTAAATAAAAAATATGTTTTAACACACAGTATGTATCCATATGGATACACTGTATTTAAAATATATAGAAGGATATAGTTACCTGGCAGCGGAGACACCTTGATCACAAAGGAGGTTTACCCAGGGCGAGGCTTGGCCATTGCACTCGGGCCGTGCTGACTCCTGCAAGTTCCCCAAATGTGGGAATCTCGACTGAATAATTATAAAACCATTGATGATAATAACACGATAAAGTTGAACAGATTATTATTTCCCACAGAGATCCTATTAAATTACTAGAGGGGCTATGTCATCAACCCTCAAAGTTCCATTCTAGTGTTCTTTCCAGGTACCACATGATGGTGACTCACAGGTCCATGCTCCGGCTGACTGGGGCTGCCTGGACGTTTGCTGTGTTGATGGTGTTGATCTCTGTGGGCCTCATCACCCGCCTCTCTTTCTGTAGGTTAGTATGTACCATGTTGTAGTGCAATGACTCTACTGCAAAGCATAGCTTCTGTGAATATAGCTTAATCTGATAAATCAAATCAAACTGTTTGTTTCAGTCGTTGTGTACGAACCTCCAGTCCAATAACTTATTGGTGCTGGGTACGACAAATAAACTCATGAAATGAAGATAGTTATCCTCACATTGATGAATGCTCCCATTGTTTTATTGTACAACGTTCCCACCCAAAGGCCTTTGTCAGACTTGATAAAGAAGTTCGGGTCAAAACCTTGCACAATAAACATTAAGGACACCTGCTCTTTCCATGACATAGACTGACCAGGTGAATCCAGGTGAAAGCTATGATCCCTTATTGATGTCACCTGTTCAATCCACTTCAAATAATAATAATAATCTTTATCTCAGTTAATCTTGAATGTGAGAGACATTCCAGTGGATAAGGAGGTGAACCTGAAACCGGTGGAGAAAAATGTTGCTGAAGACACATTTCTGTTGTTCGCTCTGATATCTGGACAATAAAAATTTTGTATAATGTATTGTATTGTAGGTCTCTGGTGATCAACAGCTACTTCTGTGACCACGGTCCCCTGTTCCGTCTGGCGGCCCCCTGTTCTGATGTGGTCCCTAACATAGTGATGAGTGAAATCAACCCCTGTATAGCCCTCTATCTCCCCATGGTCTTCATCATATCATCCTACATCTGTATCACACACGCCCTGTTCACCATCACATTGCCCCAGGACAGGTGAGAAGTAATCCAGATTGGTATCAGTAAGTCAAGTCAAGACATTAAGTAGCCTTGTCCATGCCAAAACGGCCTATATACTGATTGGTGTGAGGTCTCAGAAATATGTTGTTAGAGGGATGGACTTGTTAGAGCGATAAATGCTTGGAAATATTGAGAATACAATTAAACTTACTGGATAGATGATCACATACTGTACTGGCACACATTCTCTCTCCACCTCTCTCCCTCCACCTCTCTCTCTCTCTCTCTCTCTCTCTCTCTCTCTCTCTCTCTCTCTCTCTCTCTCTCTCTCTCTCTCTCTCTCTCTCTCTCTCCCAGACTCAGAGCCATTAAGACATGCAGCTCACACCTAATACTGGTGGCCATATTCTACTTGCCTGTTATTTTAACATACATCCTCTACCCCATCATACCAACCAACGTCAGGATCATCAACCTCTCCCTGACCTCGGTACTGCCACCCATGCTCAACCCCATCATATACGTTCTGAAGACAGAGGAGTTTAAGGTATCGGCCAAGAAGCTGCTCAGAAGAGGGGCCCAGAGAACTGTGGCGCAGGTCAAACCAACATGAAGTACTTGAATTATTTATCTTAAACATAATATATTTACAGTGCCTTCAGAAAGTATTCATACCCCTTCGTTATGCCACATTTTGTTGTGTTACAGCCTGATTCAAAATTGATTCAATATATTTTTTCCCTCACCCATCTACACATAACACCCCATTATGACAAAGTGAACACAGGTTTTTAGAAATGTTTGCAAATGTATTGAAAATGAAATACTGAAATAGCTTATTTATATAATTATTCACACCCCTAAGTCAATACATGGCAGCAATTAAAAGCTGTGAGTTTTTCTGGGTATGTCGCTAAGCGCTTTGCACAACTGGATTGTTCAATATTTGCACACTATTCTTTTAAAAATTCTTCAAGCTCTGTCAAGTTGGTTGTTGATCATTGCTAGTTAGCCATTTTCAAGTCTTCCCATAGATTTTCAAGCCAATTTAAGTCAAAACTGTAACCAGGCCACTCAGGAACATTCAATGCCATCTTGGTAAGCAACTCCAGCGTATATTTGATATATGTTTTAGGTTATTGTCCTGCTTAAAGGTGAATTTTTCTCCCAGTGTCTGTTGGAAATCAGACTGAACCTGGTTTTCCTCTAGGATTTTGCCTGTGCTTAGTTCTATTCCATTTATTTTTTATCCTAAAAAACTATCTAGTCCTTGGCAATGACAAGCATACCCATAACATGTTGCAGCCACCACCATGCTTGGAAATAGGAAGAGTGGTACTCAGTGATGTGTTGTGTTGGATTTGCCCCGACCATAGCACTTTATATTCAGGACATGAAGTTAATTTCTTTGCCACTTTTTTAGCAGTTTTACTTTAGTGCCTTATTGCAAACAGGACGCATGTTATGGAATATCTTTATTCTGTATAGGTTTCTTTCTTTTCACTCTGTCATTTAGGTTAGTATTGTGGAGTAACTACAAAGGTGTTGAGCCATCCTCAGTTTTCTCCTATCATAGCCATTAAACTCTGCAACCGTTTTAAAGTCACCATTGGCCTCATGGTGAAATCCCTGAGCAGTTTCCCTCCTCTCTGGCAACTTAGTTAGGAAGGACGCCTGTATCTTTGTAGTGACTGGGTGTATTGATACACCATCCAAAGTGTAAATAATAACTTCACCATTCTCAAAGGGATATTCAATGTCTGCATTTCTTTTAGAATTTAACCGATCTACCAATAGGTGGCCTTCTTTGCAAGGCATTGGAAAAGCTCCCTGGTCTTTGTGGTTGAATCTGAGTTTGAAATGCACTGCTCGACTGAGGAACCTTACAGATAATTGTATGTGTGGGTACAGAGATTAGGTAGGCATTCAAAAATCATGTTAAAAACTATTATTGTACACAAAAGGAGTCCATGCAACTATGCAATTATGCAATTATGTGACTTGTTTAGCACATTTTTACTCCTGAACTTATTTAATTTTGAATTAATTTGTAAACATTCCTAAAAACGTAATTCCACTTTGACGTTATGGGGGTATTGTGTGTAGGCCAGTGACACAAACCATTTAAAATTCAGTCTGTAACACAACAAAGTCAAGAGGTGTGAATACTTTCTGAAGGCACTGTATATTATGTCTATAAGCTTTTTATAGCCATTCAAAAAAATAACAAATATCAGCGTGACATCATGATTTAATGTATTTAATGTATATTTAGACATACTTATATTTAGAAGTACTTGAAGTGTCGAGTTTATTTATATCTCCTTTTTGCTATCTCGTTTGCTACCTTTATTTTTACATGTTTCGTTTTTTGTTTGGTAGAAAGCTATGTGTAACTACAGTTATGATGTGGGGGTGTTATGTTCACTTCAACATACCCTGGCAGTTACTGTTGTTTGTCCCTCTTGAGTCACAGTAGCAACAACATAGCCACTTCCTCAAATCTTTCATTCATTGTAAAGTTTTTTTGCCCAGGAGGTCTTTGTCGCGCAATTTTACATCTACATCATCAGCAAGCTGTCAAACTATCGTAAATAAAGCAGAAGCTGCTACACACTGTTTATCAGTCCCCAAAATCACTAGCTAGCTAAGTTCCATCTCTGTGTTTGTCAATAACGCTAGCTAGTACAAGTAGCTAGAACAATGGATTCACTTTTTTCAATGCTAGTTAAGGATACTATAGTTATCACGTTTCTCACTGGATTTATTAACTACAAAAGTGCCATTCTGCACACACAAGCTAGTTCTGATCCGACGTTAGTTAAGCCAACTCTGAAAGTTCAAAGACGTTCAAAGTTCCTTCATAGAAACCGCT
Source organism: Coregonus lavaretus (assembly GCF_964263955.1). Lineage (NCBI taxonomy): Eukaryota > Metazoa > Chordata > Actinopteri > Salmoniformes > Salmonidae > Coregonus > Coregonus lavaretus. Next base: position 218,827 of record NW_028164896.1, read on the forward strand.
CCTCCGTAGGTATAATTCTGTGGGCCTAATTCAGATAATGTGTATCATACTAACAAGATGCCCAGAGCTACATGTACCCATCGTCTTCATGCCCAGCGCTCTCCTCACCCTTAACATTTCAGTCTACACTTTCCTGTCCAATGCATGTACACAGCTTAGCCCGTTCCATAGCAAGCTGCTCTATCTATTGGTGAAGTAATTTAATGTCGAGCTAAATGTAAAAAAAAAAAATATATTGATTTCAGAGGTTTAAAAACGGAACAAAAGAATTGAACGATTGGAAAATAATTTAGGTTCCATCCCCTGGTGGTGAAGTGTGTCCTTCGGTGCCGTTTTGTTTTTACAACTTTCTCACTATCTATTACCAGAGTGTGTCTGTCTGGCAGTGTTTCATCAGGAATCATATTACTAAACAGTCTAGCGGCGGGACCAAAGATGCTCGCCAAGGGGTTTAGAATTTTGGAATATTGACAAGTGGCAGTTGGGATGAAAGCACCCATCGTCTCAATTCTCATTTTCCCCAAAACAGGCAGACTGGAGTCATCACTATCAAACACATCGGCAAGTGGCCACTCCATAAACGACCTAGGTGCCAAGTGTTCTTTCAACATAACATTGGTATTGTGTTGTTTTATGTTAACAAGTCCGAGGCGCTGTGTGATGGGCACGTCTGGAGGTTGGCAGCTATGATGGGATAGAGTGCAAACAGCGCTTGCCCTTTTAAGTCATAATTAAAAAGCCTTCATAAAACCTTAATACATTACTTATAATCAGCAGCTGTCAAAAAGTACTTCTACAATAACCCGGCCTAGACCCCAAAGACCAAGCAGAAGCAGGAACACAGTGGCCAGGAACAACTCCGTAGGCTTAGAAGGAAGAAACCGAGAGAGGAACCAGGCTCAGAGGGGAAGCCCGGGGCAGTTGTTTGGGAGTGCATATTACTATAATAGCATCACATATATTGTTGCTGTCCATATAGCCATATACTACTAATAAATTAGTGCTACTCTCCTGCACCACACACACCCTTCGTTCCTTCTGGTCCATCTCCCTTCAGCAGCCCTGCAGCAGACTACAGACAGAAAATAGCTGTTAGCTAAATCTGGTCAAACACATCTTTCTCTCAAGTGTACTGAGACTAATGTTTGTGTTATACATTGTCCCTGCTCAAATAAACCTAATAAAAATATATAATAATAATATTAACTGTCAGGAATGCAGAGTGTCTGTCATTGTTTAAAGAGATTCGCCGGTGCTTTAGTTTGACTTTTTAGCCAGTAGTTCTAAAAGTAGTGCCCACGAGCCAAAAGGGGTCCCCGGATATTGCGCACTACGTCACATCCTGTATGTGCAGATATGTGCACCACGTCACTGGTCTTTCTCTCTCTCTCGCTCTGCTGTGGGTGCATGATGTGCCTCTTGCTAGCTGTCACTCACATGGAGAGTGGCTGAAGCTCATTGGTTGAACTCGATTCGAAGCGCTGGACCACGTGGAGGAAAATGTACATTTAAGATTTTAGTAATTTAGCAGACGCTCTTATCCAGAGGGACTTACAATTAGTGTATTCATCTTAAGATAGCTAGCGAGATGCTGTAGTCCAGACAGGAGATGATAAGTGCCTGGATTAGGACCTGCGCCACTTCCTGTGTGAGGTATGGTCGTACTCTATGGAGTCACTGGTTTGACGTCTGCAGAGAATGACAGGGTGTTGTCCAGGGTCACGCCAAGTTTCTTTGCACTCTGGGTGGGGGACACCGTGGAGTTGTCAACTGTGATGGAGATGGCTTTGAGCGGGTAAGCCTTCCCCGGGAGGAAGAGATGCTCCGTCTTGTTGAGCTTGAGTTGGTGGTGGGTCGAGTGTCATCTGCATAGCAATGACAAGAGAAGGTAGAAAATAGTTTCCTAGGGTTAGAGCCAGAAGCTTGACATTTAGAGTGATAGAAAGTGGCTTTAGCAGCGGTCACAGAGGAAGAGAAGGTAGAGGAGGGAGGGAAAGGATGATAGGTCCTCCGGAAGTTTAGTTTTTCTCCATTGTCACTCAGCTGCCCTCAGCCCTGTTCTGGAAGCTCGCAATGAGTCACTCAGCCACGGAGCAGGAAGGGAGGGCCGAGCCGGCCAGGAGGAAATGGGACAGTGCGAGTCATAGGATGCGGAAAGGGAGGAGAGTAGGGTCGAAGAGGCAGAATCAGGAGACAGGAGGGAGAAGGATTTAGCAGAAGGAAGAGATGATAGGATAGAAGAGGAGTGAATAGTGGGAAAGAGAGAGAGACCATCTGGGTAGGGGCTGAGTGGTTAGGGTTGAAGGAAAGGGAGACAGAAAAGGAAACAAAGTAGTGATCAGAGACCTGGAGGGGGGTTGCAGTGAGATTAGTAGGAGAACAGCCTCTAGTAAAGATGAGGTCAAGCGTAATGCCTGCCTTGTGAGTTGGAGGTGACTGGAAAAGGGTGAGTTCGAAAGAGGCAAGGAGGGGAATAATAATAAGCCATTTAGCAGACGCTTTTATCCAAAGCGACTTACAGTCATGCGTGCATACATTTTTTTTGTGTATGGGTGGTCCCCGGGATCGAACCCACTACCTTGGCGTTACATGCGCCGTGCTCTACCAGCTGAGCTACAGAGGACCACAATAGGGAAAGAGTGAGTTGGAAAGAAATGAATCGAAGGCAGATATCGGGAGGTTGAAGTCTCCAAATACGAAAAGCGGTGAGCCATGAAAATGATCTTATCAAGGTGTCCAGATCATTGAGGAACTCTCTAAGGGTACCTGGTGGGCAATAGATGACAACAATTTCAAATGAGGAGATGGACAGGTGAGAGAGGGAGAAAATAGTACATCTCCACTTAGGAGAAATTAGTTGATCTGTGCCACCACCGCGACGACCAGATGCTCTAGGATTATGAGAGAACACATAGTCTGATGAAGACAGAGCAGCTGCAGTAGCAGTGTTCTTTGGGGTGATTCAAGTCTCCGCCAGGGCCAAAAGGTTAAGGGACTAATTAACTCAGCATGTAGGGAAAATGTAGGGGGAAAATGGCGCAACACAACTTCCAGAAAAACAGTTGCTTTCTAACTAGGGATTTCGGGGCTAATTGAGGTAAAACAGTAATTCTGATCATACAGTAGATTATGCATTTGTGAACTACACATTGACATATCCAACCCAAAGCAGGAGACTTTAAAATACTTAGTAGTCGCCAAAGAGAATGTCTTATTGGCCCAGCTCAAGACTGTGCTGTTGTCACGAACGTTGACTGATGACTCGTGGAACCAAGGCGCAGCATGATAAGCGTACATTTTATTTAGTACACAACACACGAACAAAACAACAAAACGAACGATACGTGAAGTCCTGAGGTTATCAACACAAACCTTTACGGAACAAGATCCCACCCCGACTAGTGCCAAACAGGCTGCCTAAGTATGGTCCCCAATCAGAGACAACGAGCTACAGCTGCCTCTGATTGGGAACCACCCTGGCCAACATAGATCTAAACGATCTAGAACTAAACATAGAAAATAAAACATAGAAACTCCACACCCTGGCTCAACATTTAAGAGTCCCCAGAGCCAGGGCGTGACAGTCCCCCCCCCCCAAAGGCGCGGACTGCGACCTCGCCACACAAACACAACAGGGTAGGGGCCGGGTGGGCATTTCGCCTCGGATGTGGATCCGGCTCTGGGCGTGACCACCACTTTCTCTCCACCTCCCCGTTGCGCCCCTGGTCTGGTCTGGCACCGCTGACTGGAGCTGGACCCGACGACGGTGGATCGATCTGTACAGGCTCCGGACTGGAGCCGCTGGCCGGAGCTGGACTGGGCAACGGTGGAGCGGATTGCTCTGGCTCCGGAGTGGATCCGCTGACTGGAGTTGGACCGGACCCTGGTGGAGCGGATTTCTCTGGCTCCGGAGTTGAGCAGCTGACCGGTGCCGGACCAGGCACCGGTGGAACAGGCACGGGCCGTGCCGGACTGGACACATGCACCACTGGCTTGGTGCGGCGAGCAGGAACGGGCCGCACCGGGCTGACGACGCGCACCACTGGCTTGGTGCGGGGAGCAGGAACTGGCTGGACCGGGCTGACGACGCGCAACACTGTCTTGGTGCGGGGAGCAGGAACGGGCCGGACCGGGCTGACGACGCGCACCACTGGCTTGGTGCGGGGAGCAGGAACAGGCCGGACCGGGCTGGCGACGCGCACCACTGGCTTGGTGCGAGGGACAGGAACAGGCCGGACCGGGCTGGCGACGCGCACCACTGTCTTTGTGCGAGGGGCAGGAACAGGCCGGACCGGGCTGGCGACGCGCACCACTGGCTTGGTGCGAGGGGCAGGAACAGGTCTGACCGGGCTGGCGACGCGCACCACTGGCTTGGTGCGAGGGGCAGGAACAGGCCGGGCTGGACTGGGAACACGCACCACTGGCTTGGAGCGGGGAGCCGGAACGGGCCGGGCCGGACTGTGGAGGCGGACTGGAGGCCTGGAGCGAAGAGCTGACACAACCCGTCCTGGCTGAATGCCTACTTCCACACAATACGTGTGAGGCATCAGCACAGGACGTACGGGGCTGTGCACTCGTACTGGCGCTACAGCACGTGGCACTGGCGCAGGATATACGGGACCGAGGAGGCGTACTGGAGACCACGAGCGTTGAGCCGGCACACGTCGTCCTGTTTGAATGCCCATCTTTGCACGACACGTGCGTGGTGCTAGCACAGGACGTACAAGACTGTGCCGGAACACTCCGCATAACACAGAGCCTGCCCAGTCACACGCTTCCTAGCCTGAGTACGGGGAGTTGGCTCTGCTCTAACCCTAGACTCCGCCAACCACCCTTTTAGCCCCCCCCCAAAAAAAATATTGGGGCTGTCTCTCGGGCTTCCTCCTCGGCCGGTACCCTCTGCGTTGCCGCTGCTCCTCTCTATAGCGCGCCTCCACAGTCTCCTCCCAAGGACGGTGATCCATTCTGGCCTGAATCTCCTCCCAAGTCCAGGATCCCCTCCCGTCCAGGATCTCCTCCCAGGTCCAGGCTGTCTGTTCCTGGACACGCTGCTTGGTCCTCTTTTGGTGGGATCTTCTGTCACGAACGTTGACTGATGACTCGTGGAACCAAGGCGCAGCATGATAAGCGTACATTTTATTTAGTACACAACACACGAACAAAACAACAAAACGAACGATACATGAAGTCCTGAGGTTAACAACACAAACCTTTACAAAACAAGATCCCACACCGACTAGTGCCAAACAGGCTGCCTAAGTATGGTCCCCAATCAGAGACAACGAGCTACAGCTGCCTCTGATTGGGAACCACCCTGGCCAACATAGATCTAAACGATCTAGAACTAAACATAGAAAATAAAACATAGAAACTCCACACCCTGGCTCAACATTTAAGAGTCCCCAGAGCCAGGGCGTGACAGTCCCCCCCCCCCAAAGGCGCGGACTGCGACCTCGCCACACAAACACAACAGGGTAGGGGCCGGGTGGGCATTTCGCCTCGGATGTGGATCCGGCTCTGGGCGTGACCACCACTTTCTCTCCACCTCCCCGTTGCGCCCCTGGTCTGGTCTGGCACCGCTGACTGGAGCTGGACCCGACGACGGTGGATCGATCTGTACAGGCTCCGGACTGGAGCCGCTGGCCGGAGCTGGACTGGGCAACGGTGGAGCGGATTGCTCTGGCTCCGGAGTGGATCCGCTGACTGGAGTTGGACCGGACCCTGGTGGAGCGGATTTCTCTGGCTCCGGAGTTGAGCAGCTGACCGGTGCCGGACCAGGCACCGGTGGAACAGGCACGGGCCGTGCCGGACTGGACACATGCACCACTGGCTTGGTGCGGCGAGCAGGAACGGGCCGCACCGGGCTGACGACGCGCACCACTGGCTTGGTGCGGGGAGCAGGAACTGGCTGGACCGGGCTGACGACGCGCAACACTGTCTTGGTGCGGGGAGCAGGAACGGGCCGGACCGGGCTGACGACGCGCACCACTGGCTTGGTGCGGGGAGCAGGAACAGGCCGGACCGGGCTGGCGACGCGCACCACTGGCTTGGTGCGAGGGACAGGAACAGGCCGGACCGGGCTGGCGACGCGCACCACTGTCTTTGTGCGAGGGGCAGGAACAGGCCGGACCGGGCTGGCGACGCGCACCACTGGCTTGGTGCGAGGGGCAGGAACAGGTCTGACCGGGCTGGCGACGCGCACCACTGGCTTGGTGCGAGGGGCAGGAACAGGCCGGGCTGGACTGGGAACACGCACCACTGGCTTGGAGCGGGGAGCCGGAACGGGCCGGGCCGGACTGTGGAGGCGGACTGGAGGCCTGGAGCGAAGAGCTGACACAACCCGTCCTGGCTGAATGCCTACTTCCACACAATACGTGTGAGGCATCAGCACAGGACGTACGGGGCTGTGCACTCGTACTGGCGCTACAGCACGTGGCACTGGCGCAGGATATACGGGACCGAGGAGGCGTACTGGAGACCACGAGCGTTGAGCCGGCACACGTCGTCCTGTTTGAATGCCCATCTTTGCACGACACGTGCGTGGTGCTAGCACAGGACGTACAAGACTGTGCCGGAACACTCCGCATAACACAGAGCCTGCCCAGTCACACGCTTCCTAGCCTGAGTACGGGGAGTTGGCTCTGCTCTAACCCTAGACTCCGCCAACCACCCTTTTAGCCCCCCCCCAAAAAAAATATTGGGGCTGTCTCTCGGGCTTCCTCCTCGGCCGGTACCCTCTGCGTTGCCGCTGCTCCTCTCTATAGCGCGCCTCCACAGTCTCCTCCCAAGGACGGTGATCCATTCTGGCCTGAATCTCCTCCCAAGTCCAGGATCCCCTCCCGTCCAGGATCTCCTCCCAGGTCCAGGCTGTCTGTTCCTGGACACGCTGCTTGGTCCTCTTTTGGTGGGATCTTCTGTCACGAACGTTGACTGATGACTCGTGGAACCAAGGCGCAGCATGATAAGCGTACATTTTATTTAGTACACAACACACGAACAAAACAACAAAACGAACGATACATGAAGTCCTGAGGTTAACAACACAAACCTTTACAAAACAAGATCCCACACCGACTAGTGCCAAACAGGCTGCCTAAGTATGGTCGCCAATCAGAGACAACGAGCTACAGCTGCCTCTGATTGGGAACCAACCTGGCCAACATAGATCTAAACGATCTAGAACTAAACATAGAAAATAAAACATAGAAACTCCACACCCTGGCTCAACATTTAAGAGTCCCCAGAGCCAGGGCGTGACAGCTGTTCAGAAAAGGACCTCTATTAATTCAGGTCTCATGTCCTCCTGATCTGACCACACCTGTATATAGCTTTGTTTGTTCTCTCTGTCCTATGTTCTCTGTGTTTGGATTGCTTTCATTATTTATGTATTTTTTAACAAACGTTTTGCACCTTGGGTGTGAGAAATGCACTTTACAAATTAAATGAATTATTATTATTACTATTATTATTCAATCAAATCAAATGTTATTTGCCACATGCGCCGAATACAACAGGTGTAGACATTACTGTGAAATGCTTACTTACAGCCCTTAACCAACAATGCATTTATTTTTTAATAAAAAAGTAAAATATAAAAACAACAAAAAAGTGTTGAGAAAAAAAGAGCAGAAGTAAAATAAAATAACAGTAGGGAGGCTATTGTCACGAAGATTGAGAGACGGGTCGGACCAAGGTGCAGTGTGAAAAGCGTACATGTTTATTAACTCAAATAAACATACAACAATGTAACGTGAAGTCCAAAGGGCTATGCACACACCAGCCTGACAGGAACAACATCCCACAATGCACAGCAGGCAATGGGCTACCTAAGGATGATCCCCAATCAGAGACAACGATTGGGAATCACACCCGGCCAAACCTAGCACTGCAACATAGAAATAGACTAAATAGAACATAAACATAGAATATATAACATAGAAACTCACGCCCTGACCAAACCAACTAAAGACAACAGGCCTCTCAAGGCCAGGGCGTGACAGCTATACTCAGGGGGGTACCGGTGCAGAGTTAATGTGCCGGGGCACCGGCTAGTTGAGGTAGTTGAGGTAATATGTACATGTGGGTAGAGTTAAAGTGACTATGCATAAATAATTAACAGAGTAGCAGCAGCGTAAAAAGATGGAGGGGGGCAGTGCAAATAGTCCGGTTAGCCATGATTAGCTGTTCAGGAGTCTTATGGCTTGGGGGTAGAAGCTGTTGAGAAGCCTTTTGGACATAGACTTGGCGCTCCGGTACCGCTTGCCGTGCAGTAGCAGAGAGAACAGTCTATGACTAGGGTGGCTGGAGTCTTTGACAATTTTGAGGGCCTTCCTCTGACACCGCTTGGTATAGAGGTCCTGGATGGCAGGAAGCTTGGCCCCAGTGATGTACTGGGCCGTACGCACTACCCTCTGTAGTGCCTTGCGGTCGGAGGCCGAGCAGTTGACATACCAGGCGGTGATGCAACCAGTCAGGATACTCTCGATGGTGCAGCTGTAGGATTTTTTGAGGATCTGAGGACCCATGCCAAATCTTTTCAGTCTCCTGAGGGTGAATAGGCTTTGTCGTGCACTCTTCACAACTGTCTTGGTGTGTTTGGACCATGATAGTTCGTTGGTGATGTGGACACCAAGGAACTTGAAGCTCTCAACCTGTTCCACTACAGCCCCGTCGATGAGAATGGGGGCTATGAGTTGTCTTGATGATTCCATATACCAAACAATGACATAATTCTAAGTACATCACTTCCCTGTGTTATTCAGGTGAGTGTTTTGGCCCAAAGGAGTGTTTGGCCCAGGTGTGTCCATCCCTGTGGGAGAGAAAGTCTCCATCCTAGTGGTGGAGAAATGCTACTACAGCTGTAGGATCTTAATTTAAACCAGTCTTCTACAGCATGAAAATTATCCTGCAGCAAAAGGAAATGTGAATTATTATGTGGATGAGGTGATCCAATTAAGATCCTAAATCTGGACATGGACACCTTTATGTCAGCCCACCCCTCCATGATGACTTCACCATAGAGATCCTATTATTATACAGTATTATACATGTCATTCAGTGTTTCAGTGTTTCCCAAAGTGTCAACAACATTTTGGTTTTTGCCCTGATTCATCTAATCAAAGGCTTGATGATGAGTTGATTAGCTGAGTCAAGTGTGTTGTTGCAATAACTAAAATGTGCATCCCTTTGGGTCCCCGGGACCAGGATTGGGAATCACTGATGTAACTCTATTGGCTCCACTAATGGCCAGCAGGTAGAGATGATAGAGTACATAAGCCTGTTCAACCTGCCCAGGTACTCACAGTAGACGTGGGCTGTCAGGTCCACCATATCACCTGAGGAGGTGGGTTCAACTTTACATCACGTTACATGATAAACAGTGGCTTTAGTAGTTGATGGTGTTGATGGAGTTGTTGACATTCTGGTATTTAGTTTGATGTCTGAAGTGAGTGGTTTAACCCTTTTTTTAGCAGCTGGTATCGAATGCGGTAACATTTAATACATTAAAACAATTTAAATATAAAATGCATTTATTTTATTTATTTTTAATGTACGTTTTTGATTAACTTGGATAATTCTCTTTGCACTAACGATGCTTCAATGATGCTTGTGTCAACAGGTGAATTAATACACAGTTATGAATGTCTTTATTTTTATAATAATGTATTAATTGATAATGTATTTCCCCAGATTACTACCAGCCAGAGGGAACCGTTACCACCACCAGTCAGGATGAGTTCCCTGACCTCTGACCCTAACCAGACAGAGAACATCAACACCATCATCCGACCCCCTTACTTCTTCATCAGTGGTTTCATAGCCATCCCCCACATGAAGTACTACTACGTCTTCCTCTGTTTTGTATACATCATCTCTCTGGTTAGTCCATAGCTCTGGTCCAGGGTGTTACTAACTAGCTCTGGTCCAGGGTGTTACTAACTAGCTCTGGTCCAGGGTGTTACGTGCGGCCAGCATCAGCTAGTTGGTCCAGTTGATAAAACTCAAAAGTTGTTCACTTTCCTATAGAAGTAAAACTTAAGAAAACCTAATACACATTTCAGCTGAACTATGTTGGGGCCTATAGCACCACCCATAGTCACTGGCCTAATGCATGTACCTGTATTTCCATTTTGGTTCATTTCTGCTGTGTGTCTGTGTGTGTGTATTGGGTCTAGGTGAGCAACGCCTTCGTCATGACTGGCATCTACGTGGACCGTAGTCTCCACAGGTAATCTGACCTCTTTTATCTCTTTAACATACTACAGTATAATACTTCCTTCATAGACATGTGTGGGAGCACGTCCTACTCCCCAATCTCCTTTACATGACATTTATATTAATATTATTAGATATTTATGTTATGATCTTACCTTACAGCCCCAAGTACATTGCTGTGTTCAACCTGGCCTTCACAGACGTGTGTGAGAGCACGGCCCTGGTCCCCAAGCTGCTGGATATGTTCCTGTTCAGCAGACAGCTCATCTCCTACGACCAGTGCCTCACTAGCCTCTTCTTCATCTTCCTCTTCCTCACCATGCAGTCCTTCAACCTCACCATCCTCTCCTATGACAGGCTGGTGGCCATCTGCTGCCCACTCAGGTCTCAGATAATAAATCAAATCATAAACTCAATTCAAATTCAAAAAGCCTACATTATGTGACCCTTATGGGATAAATAAAGTATTTTTAATTGAATGATTTGATTTATTTGACAATTTATTCAAAATTATTTTCTATACGTATTAAATAAAAAATATGTTTTGACACACCATATGTATCCATATGGATACACTGTATTTAAAATATATAGAAGGATATAGTTACCTGACAGCGGAGACACCTTGATCCCAGAGGTTTACCCAGGGTGAGGCTTGGCCATTGCACTCGGGCCGTGCTGACTCCTGCAAGTTCCCCAAATGTGGGAATCTCGACTGAATAATTATAAAACCATTGAGGATAATAACACGATAAAGTTGAACAGATTATTATTTCCCACAGAGATCCTATTAAATTACTAGAGGGGCTATGTCATCAACCCTCAAAGTTCCATTCTAGTGTTCTTTCCAGGTACCACATGATGGTGACTCACAGGTCCATGCTCCGGCTGACTGGGGCTGCCTGGACGTTTGCTGTGTTGATGGTGTTGATCTCTGTGGGCCTCATCACCCGCCTCTCTTTCTGTAGGTTAGTATGTACCATGTTGTAGTGCAATGACTCTACAGCAAAGCATAGCTTCTGTGAATATAGCTTAATCTGATAAATCAAATCAAACTTTAGTTCAATTGAAATTAAAATTGCAAAACACTTCACAGTAGACCAATCAAATAAAGGAGATACAAATAAGAATGTGATGTTGTTGTTGTTGTTGTTGTTGTTGTTGTTGTCATCTGTCAGGTTGTTGTAAAGGTTAAGTTTAAAGGATGTCTTTGACTCAGTGCTGTAAAAGTTGATGGCTCAATGTTGTCATTAACTCAGTTCCTCTTGAATGTGAGACTAATTCCAACAGATAAGGAGGTGAACCTGTAGCCGAAAGGTCACGGGTTTGTAACCCTGGAGAAAACATGAGCAGAAGACACATTTCTGTTGTTCGCTCTGATATCTGGACAATAAAAATGTTGTGTATTGTATTGTAGGTCTCTGGTGATCAACAGCTACTTCTGTGACCACGGTCCCCTGTTCTATCTGGCGGCCCCCTGTTCTGATGTGTTACCTAACCTGATGATGGCGTATATCAATCCCTGTATAGCCCTCTATCTCCCCATGGTCTTCATCATATCATCCTACATCTGTATCACACACGCCCTGTTCACCATCACATTGCCCCAGGACAGGTGAGAAGTAATCCAGATTGGTATCAGTAAGTCAAGTCAAGACAAGACAGTAAGTAGCCTTGTCCAAGCCAGAACGGCCTATATACTGATTGGTGTGAGGCCTCAGAAATATGTTGTTAGAGGGATGGACTTGTTAGAGCGATAAATACTGGGAAATATTGAGAATACAATTAAACTTACTGGATAGATGATCACATACTGTACTGGCACACATTCTCTCTCTCTCCACCTCCCTCCCTCCACCTCTCTCTCTCTCTCTCTCTCTCTCTCTTCTCTCTCTCTCTCTCTCTCTCTCTCTCTCTCTCTCTCTCTCTCTCTCTCTCTCTCTCTCTCTCTCTCTCTCTCTCTCTCTCTCTCTCTCTCTCTCTCTCTCTCTCTCTCTCTCTCTCTCTCTCTCCCCCTCTCAGACTCAGAGCCATTAAGACATGCAGCTCACACCTAATACTGGTTGCCATATTCTACTTGCCTGTTATTTTAACATACCTCCTCCAATCCTTCATACCAACCAACGCCCGGATCATCAACCTCTCCCTGACCTCGGTACTGCCACCCATGCTCAATCCCATCATATACGTTCTGAAGACAGAGGAGTTTAAGGTATCGGCCAAGAAGCTGCTCAGAAGAGGGGCCCAGAGAGCTGTGGCGCCGGTGAAATTAACATGAAGTACTTGAATTATTTTTCTTCAAAATAAAATATTTATATTATGTCTATAAGCCTTTATAGCCATTAAGAAATAACAAATATCAGTGTGACATCATGATTTAATATATTTATTTAATGTATATTTAGATATTCTTATATTTAGAACAGTGGCGGTCCATGCCGTTTAAGATGAGGGAGGATGATTATTTATTTATGAACATGGCCTTATTTCTATTACAGTGTACAGGATGACTGTCATTCATATTCCATTTACCCAGATCAATGTAACATCAATAGGTTTAGGCTACTACATGATACTCAAATATTTCCTATACCCATCATGAGGTTGCTACAACCTAGCCTACGAATGAAAGTTTACAACGCAGGTGCACAGGTCGAGAGAACATTTTGAGTAATCAGTGGTTGAGAGAACATTTTGAGTAATCAAGGTGACCGACAGTGACACATTCAATACCGCCTTGCACACTCTTGCCTGCATCTAGCTGATCTAGGGTGTAATCATTAGTCCAACAGTTGCAAACGAGAGTTTCTATTGGACAAATTCAGGTATGTTTATCCCCGTTTCGTTCCGTTTGCTTCCGTTTAAGAAATGTTTTTCAACAGAATCGGCGGAATGAATACACCCCTAATCACACGCAAACACAGTTCACTTTCATAGCAGCCACATACAAACAGCATGATCACTTTGCTCGTTGTAGAATTCGAGCACACACAGCCTACATCGTTGTCACCATATTAGCTAACGTTATAGTCAAGATAGCTACTAGATCTAACCCGTTAGTGAACCTGCTACAATCATGCAGTACAGTGTACAGTCAGCAGGCAGTTTAGCAGTTACACCGGTGGGCCCCGGTGGCAATAAATTAATAAAACCAAAAGCTTACCTTGACTTGGAAGAGTTCCAGTGTTGGATAGCCACTGCCAGCTAGCTAACATAGCATACCTCTAGGTTTGGTATTGAAGTCAATGTACCCAGAGGTGGACGGAGACTAGCTGTCTTGCGGCTACACCATGGTGCTACCCTACAGAGAGCTGCTGTAGACATTCATTGCAAAACAGCGTGTTTTAATCAATTATTTGGAACGTGAAGTTTTATCTAAAAAGGAGGATGGTCCTCCCTGGCAGTTACTGTTGTTTGTCCCTCTTGAGTCACAGTAGCAACAACATAGCCACTTCCTCAAATCTTTCATTCATTGTAAAGTTTTTTTGCCCAGGAGGTCTTTGTCGCGCAATTTTACATCTACATCATCAGCAAGCTGTCAAACTATCGTAAATAAAGCACAAGCTGCTACAAACTGTTTATCAGTCCCCAAAATCACTAGCTAGGTAAGTTCCATCTCTGTGTTTGTCAATAACGCTAGCTAGTACAAGTAGCAAGCCATGTTAGCTAAATCAGCTTATCAAGTCACTGGTGAGTGGCGAAGTGTGTCCTTCGGTGCCGTTTTGTTTTTACAACTTTCTCACTATCTATTACCAGAGTGTATCAGTCTGGCAGTGTTTCATCAGGAATCATATTACTGAACAGTCTAGCGGCGGGACCAAAGATGCTCGCCAAGGGGTTTACAATTTTGGAATATTGACAAGTGGCAGTTGGGATGAAAGTAACCATCGTCTCAATTCTCATTTTGCCCAAAACAGGCAGACTGGAGTGATCACTATCAAACACATCGGCAAGTGGCCACTCCATAAACGGCCTATGGGCCAAGTGTTCTTTCAACATAACATTGGTATTGTGTTGTCTTATGTTAACAAGTCCGAGGCGCTGTGTCTCTGGGCAGGTCTCTCACACTGTCTGGAGGTTGGCAGCTATGATGGGATAGAGTGCAAACAGTGCTCCCTTGGCATTATAATCCCGTGTTAGTGGGCATGATTATAATCTAAACCCAACCCTCATGTAAATCTTTTTAAAAAACTCTGTTTTTGGAATATACTGACTTGTTGACCCAAATTATCCTACTTACAGTTTTTAGTCAATTATGGTCCTGGAAAGTTTTTTTTTTGCGTTCACTTGCCCTTTTAAGTCATAATTAAAAAGCCTTCATAAAACCTTAATACATGACTTATAATCAGCAGCTGTCAAAAAGTACTTCTACAATAACCCGGCCTAGACCCCAAAGACCAAGCAGAAGCAGGAGCACAGTGGCCAGGAACAACTCCGTAGGCTTAGAAGGAAGAAACCGAGAGAGGAACCAGGCTCAGATGGGAGGCCCGGGGCAGTTGTTTGGGAGTGCATATTACTATAATAGCATCACATATATTGTTGCTGTCCATATAGCCATATGCTACTAATAAATTAGTGCTACTCTCCTGCACCACACAAACCCTTCGTTCCTTCTGGTCCATCTCCCTTCAGCAGCCCCGCAGCAGACTACAGACAGAAATTAGCTGCTAGCTAAATCTGGTCAAACACATCTTTCTCTCAAGTGTACTGAGACTAATGTTTGTGTTATACATTGTCCCTGCTCAAATAAACCTAATAAAAATATAAAATAATAATATTAACTGTCAGGAATGCAGAGTGTCTGTCATTGTTTAAAGAGATTCGCCGGTGCTTTAGTTTGACTTTTTAGCCAGTAGTTCTAAAAGTAGTGCCCACGATCCAAAAGGGGTCCCCGGATATTGCGCACTACGTCACATCCTGTATGTGCAGATATGTGCACCACGTCACTGGTCTTTCTCTCTCTCTCTCGCTCTGCTGTGGGTGCATGATGTGCCGCTTGCTAGCTGTCACTCATATGGAGAGTGGCTGAAGCTCATTGGTTAAACTCGAATCGAAGCGCTGGACCACGTGGAGGAAAATGTACATTTAAGATTTTAGTAATTTAGCAGACGCTCTTATCCAGAGGGACTTACAATTAGTGTATTCATCTTAAGATAGCTAGTGGAACAATCACATCACACTCATAGTAAGTAAATGTTTCCTCAGTAAAGTAGCTATCAGCAAAGTCAGAGCTGGGGGGGGGGGGGGGTTGAGGGGTGGGGGGGGTAGGTGCTGTGTGATTATTTAAGATGCTCTTTGAAGTGGTAGGGTTCCAGATGTTTTCGGAAGATGGGCAACGAACTCGGCTTCAGGGTTCCACCATTGGGGTGCCAAGACAGAGAAGAGCTTGACTGGGCTGAGGGGGAACTGCCCTCCGGTAGGGGTGGGAGGGCCAAGAGACCAGAGGTGGCAGAACGGAGTGCTCGGGTTGGGGTGTAGGGTTTTAGCATAGCCTGAAGGTAGGGAGGGGCAGTTCCTCTTGCTGCTCCGTAGGCAAGCACCATAGTCTTGTAGTGGATGTGAGCTTCGACTGGAAGCCAGTGGAGTGTGCGGAGGAGTGGGGTGACATGGGAGAACTTGGGAAGGTTGACCAGCAGGCGGGCTGCAGCGTTCTGGATAGGTTCCAGGGGTTTGATGGCACAAGTGAGGAGCCCAGCCAACAGCGAGATGCAGTAGTCCAGACAGGAGATGATAAGTGCCTGGATTAGGACCTGCGCCACTTCCTGTGTGAGGTATGGTCGTACTCTATGGAGTCACTGGTTTGACGTCTGCAGAGAATGACAGGGTGTTGTCCAGGGTCACGCCAAATTTCTTTGCACTCTGGGTGGGGGACACCGTGGAGTTGTCAACTGTGATGGAGATGGCTTTGAGTGGGTAAGCCTTCCCCGGGAGGAAGAGATGCTCCGTCTTGTTGAGCTTGAGGTGGTGGTGGGTCGAGTGTCATCTGCATAGCAATGACAAGAGAAGGTAGAAAATAGTTTCCTAGGGTTAGAGCCAGAAGCTTGACATTTAGAGTGATAGAAAGTGGCTTTAGCAGCGGTCACAGAGGAAGAGAAGGTAGAGGAGTGAGTGAAAGGATGATAGGTCCTCCGGAAGTTTAGTTTTTCTCCATTGTCACTCAGCTGCCCGCAGCTCTGTTCTGTAAGCTCGCAATGAGTCACTCAGCCACGGAGCAGGAAGGGAGGGCCGAGCCGGCCGGGAGGAAAGGGGACAGTGCGAGTCATAGGATGTGGAAAGGGGGGAGAGTAGGGTCGAAGAGGCAGAATCAGGAGACAGGAGGGAGAAGGATTTAGCAGAAGGGAGAGATGATAGGATAGAAGAGGAGAGAATAGTGGGAGAGAGAGAGAGACCATCTGGGTAGGGGCTGAGTGGTTAGGGTTGGAGGAAAGGGAAACAGAAAAGGAAACAAAGTAGTCATCAGAGACCTGGAGGGGGGTTGCAGTGAGATTAGTAGGAGAACAGCCTCTAGTAAAGATGAGGTCAAGCGTATTGCCTGCCTTGTGAGTTGGAGGTGACTGGAAAAGGGTGAGGTCGAAAGAGGCAAGGAGGGGAAAGAGTGAGTTGGAAAGAAATGAATCGAAGGCAGATATCGGGAGGTTGAAGTCTCCAAATACGAAAAGCGGTGAGCCATGAAAATGATCTTATCAAGGTGTCCAGATCATTGAGGAACTCTCTAAGGTTACCTGGTGGGCAATAGATGACAACAATTTCAAATGAGGAGATGGACAGGTGAGAGAGGGAGAAAATAGTAAATCTCCACTTAGGAGAAATGAGTAGTTCTGTGCCACCTCCGCGACGACCAGATGCTCTAGGATTATGAGAGAACACATAGTCTGATGAAGACAGAGCAGCTGCAGTAGCAGTGTTCTCTGGGGTGATTCAAGTCTCCGCCAGGGCCAAAAGGTTAAGGGACTAATTAACTCAGCATGTAGGGAAAATGTAGGGGGAAAATGGCGCAACACAACTTCCAGAAAAACAGTTGCTTTCTAACTAGGGATTTCGTGGCTAATTGAGGTAAAACAGTAATTCTGATCATACAGTAGATTATGCATTTGTGAACTACACATTGACATATCCAACCCAAAGCAGGAGACTTTAAAATACTTAGTAGTCGCCAAAGAGAATGTCTTAATGGCCCAGCTCAAGACTGTGCTGTTCAGAGAGGACCTCTATTAATTCAGGTCTCATGTCCTCCTGATCTGACGACACCTGTATATTGCTTTGTTTGTTCTCTTTGTCCTATGTTCTCTGTGTTTGGATTGCTTTCATTATTTATGTATTTTTTAACCAACGTTTTGCACCTTGGGTGTGAGAAATGCACTTTACAAATTAAATGAATTATTATTATTACTATTATTATTCAATCAAATCAAATCAAATGTTATTTGCCACATGCGCCGAATACAACAGGTGCAGACATTACAGTGAAATGCTTACTTACAGACCTTTTTATTTATTTTTTATTTTTTTATGCCATTTAGCAGACGCTTTTATCCAAAGCGACTTACAGTCATGCGTGCATACATTTTTGTGTATGGGTGGTCCCGGGGATCGAACCCACTACCTTGGCGTTACAAGCGCCGTGCTCTACCAGCTGAGCTACAGAGGACCACTGCCCTTAACCAACAATGCATTTATTTTTAATAAAAAAGTAAAATAAAACAACAACAAAAAAAGTGTTGAGAAAAAAGAGCAGAAGTAAAATAAAATAACAGTAGGGAGGCTATTGTCACGAACGTTGAGAGACGGGTCGGACCAAGGTGCAGCGTGAAAAGCGTACATGTTTATTAACTCAAATAAACATACAACAAGACAACAACGTAACGTGAAATCCAAAGGGCTATACACATACCAGCCTGACAGGAACAACATCCCACAATGCACAGCAGGCAATGGGATACCTAAGGATGATCCCCAATCAGAGACAACGATTGGGAATCACACCCGGCCAAACCTAGCACTGCAACATAGAAATAGACTAACTAGAACATAAATATAGAATATATAACATAGAAACTCACGGCCTGACCAAACCAACTAAAGACAACAGGCCTCTCAAGGTCAGGGCGTGACAGTACCCCCCCCCATAGGTGCGTACTCCGGCCGCACCAACCTGACTCATTAGGGGAGGGTCCGGGTGGGCTTTCAACCTCGGTGGCGGATCCGGCTCCGGGCATGAAGACCTATTCCTCTCTTCCTCCCCGTTGCGCCCCTGGTCTGGTCTGGACCTCGGCGCGATGCTTCCCCTCTCCTTCCTCCCACGATGCATCAAACCCTGTCTGTACCCTGGTGTGGGAGGGACCGACCCTGGAGAGGGGCTGACGTCTGGGCCTGGATCGGCAATCCCCCCACGATGCGCCAAGCCCTGTCTGGACCCTGGTGTGGGAGGCCCCGACCCTGGAGAGGGGCTGACTTCTGGGTCTGGAGTGGAGCCGTTGACCGGAGCTGAACTGGACCCCGGTGGAGCGGACTGCTCTGGCTCCGGAGTGGAGCCGATGACCGGAGCTGGACTGGACCCCGGTGGAGTGGAATGCTGTGACTCCGGAATGGAGCCGCTGACCGGAGCTGGACTGGGCACCGGTGGAGAGGACTGCTCTGGCTCCAGAGTGGAGCTGCTGACCGGAGCTGGACTGGACCCCGGTGGAGCGGAATGCTCTGGCTCCGGAGTGGAACCGCTGACCGGAGCTGGACTAGGCACCGGTGGAGCGGACTTCTCTGGCTCCGGAGTGGAGCCGATGACCGGAGCTGGACTAGACGCCGGTGGAGCGGAATGCTCTGACTCCGGAATGGAGCCGCTGACCGGAGCTGGATCAGGCACCGGTGGAACAGGCCGGGCTGGACTGGGGACATACACAGCTGGTCTGGTGCGAGGAGCAGGAAGAGGCTGGGCCGGACTGGGGACACGCACCACAGGTCTGGTGCGAGGAGCAGGAACGAGCCGGGCCGGACTGGGGACAGGCACCACTGGTTTGGTGTGAGGAGCAGGCACGGGCCATGCCGGACTGGATACACGCACCACTGGCTTGTGAGGAGTACTGGTGACACAGTGCGTAGAACCGGAACAGGATATACTGGACCGTGGAGGCGTAATGGAGGTCTGGAGTGTACAGCTGGCACAACCCGTCCTGGCTGGATGCCCACTTTTGTACGACACGTGCGGGGCGCTGGCATAGGACGCACTGGGCTGTGAACGCGCACTGGCGACACAGTGCGTAGGACTGGCGCATGATATGCTGGACCGTGAAGGCACACTGGAGACCAGGAGCGTTGAGCCGGCACAAACCGTCCTGGCTGGATGCCCACTTTTGTACGACACGTGCGGGGCGCTGGCACAGGAAGCACTGGGCTGTGAATGCGCACTGGCGACACAGTGCATATCTCCGCATACCTAGGTTCTTCTATGAATACACGTTCCTTCTGTTGCCTGACCAGCTCCTCTCTCCTTGCACTGTTGATGTCGCCGTTGATCCTCTCCTACCCGGGCTTTCTCCTTCATTGCCCTACCGTAACGGACGGCCTCCTCCTCTTTGATTTTCCCCCAACCGAGGAGGACATCACCTCCCGAGTGGCGCAGTGGTCTAAGGCACTGCATCGCAGTGCTAGCTGTGCCACTAGAGATCCTGGTTTGAATCCAGGCTCTGTCGTAGCCGGCCACTACTGGGAGACCAATGGAGCAGCGCACAATTGGCCCAGTGTCGTCCAGGGTAGGGGAGGGAATGGCCGGCAGGGATGTAGCTCAGTTGGTAGAGCATGGTGTTTGCAATGCCAGGGTTGTGGGTTCGATACCCACGGGGGGCCAGTATGAAAAAAATGCAAATATTCCGGGTAGCCATGATTAGCTGTTCAGGAGTCTTATGGCTTGGGGGTAGAAGCTGTTGAGAAGCCTTTTGGACATAGACTTGGCGCTCCGGTACCGCTTGCCGTGTGGTAGCAGAGAGAACAGTCTATGACTAGGGTGACTGGAGTCTTTGACAATTTTGAGGGCCTTCCTCTGACACCGCCTGGTATAGAGGTCCTGGATGGCAGGAAGCTTGGCCCCAGTGATGTACTGGGCCATACGCACTACCCTCTGTAGTGCCTTGCGGTCGGAGGCCGAGAATTTGACATACCAGGCGGTGATGCAACCAGTCAGGATACTCTCGATGGTGCAGCTGTATAACTTTTTGAGGATCTGAGGACCCATGCCAAATCTTTTCAGTCTCCTGAGGGGGAATAGGCTTTGTCGTGCCCTCTTCACGACTGTCTTGGTGTGTTTGGACCATGATAGTTCGTTGGTGATGTGGACACCAAGGAACTTGAAGCTCTCAACCTGTTCCACTACAGCCCCGTCGATGAGAATGGGGGCTATGAGTTGTCTTGAGCAGGTAGCTTAGTGGTTAAGAGCGTTGTGCCAGTAACCAAAAGGTCGCTGGTTCTAATCCCTGAGCCAACTAGGTGAAAAATCTGTCGGTGTGCCCTTGAGCAAGGCACTTAACCCTAATTGCTCCTGTAAGTCGCTCTGGATAAGAGCGTCTGCTAAATGACAAAAAATAAATACAAATAAAATAAATAAATAATGATTCCATATACCAAACAATGACATAATTCTAAACACATCACTTCCCTGTGTTATTCAGGTGAGTGTTTTGGCCCAAAGGAGTGTTTGGCCCAGGTGTGTCCATCCCTGTGGGAGAGAAAGTCTCCATCCTAGTGGTGGAGAAATGCTACTACAGCTTTAGGATCTTAATTTAAACCAGTCTCCTACAGCATGAAAATGATCCTGCAGCAAAAGGAAATGTGAATTATTATGTGGATGAGGTGATCCAATTAAGATCCTAAATCTGGACATGGAAGAACTTGACTGGCCTGTACAGTGCCCAACCTCACTAATGCTCTTGTGGCTGAATGGAAACAAGTCCCAGCAGCAATGTTCCAACATCTAGTGGAAAGCCTTCCCAGAAGAGTGGAGGCTGTTATAGCAGCAAAGGGGGGGAACAACTCCATATTAATGCCCATGATTTTGGAATGAGATGTTCAACATTACAAACTTTAGAAGCATTTTTTCACCTCAAATACACTACAAGTTTTACATTTCCTACTTTGCAGGAAAATGCTCCTAAATCCTATATCTGGACATGGACACCTTTATGTCAGCCCACCCCTCCATGATGACTTCACCATAGAGATCCTATTATTATACAGTATTATACATGTCATTCAGTGTTTCAGTGTTTCCCAAAGGGTCAACAACATTTTGGTTTTTGCCCTGATTCATCTAATCAAAGGCTTGATGATGAGTTGATTAGCTGAGTCAAGTGTGTTGTTGCAATAACTAAAATGTGCATCCCTTTGGGTCCCCGGGACCAGGATTGGGAATCCCTGATGTAACTCTATTGGCTCCACTAATGGCCAGCAGGTAGAGATGATAGGGTATATAAGCCTGTTGTCTCTGCCCAGGTACTCACAGTAGACGTGGGCTGTCAGGTCCACCATATCACCTGAGGAGGTGGGTTCAACTTTACATCACGTTACATGATAAACAGTGGCTTTAGTAGTTGATGGTGTTGATGGAGTTGTTGACATTCTGGTATTTAGTTTGATGTCTGAAGTGAGTGGTTTAACCCTTTTTTTAGCAGCTGGTATCGAATGCGGTAACATTTAATACATTAAAACAATTTAAATATAAAATGCATTTATTTTATTTATTTTTAATGTACGTTTTTGATTAACTTGGATAATTCTCTTTGCACTAACGATGCTTCAATGATGCTTGTGTCAACAGGTGAATTAATACACAGTTATGAATGTCTTTATTTTTATAATAATGTATTAATTGATAATGTATTTCCCCAGATTACTACCAGCCAGAGGGAACCGTTACCACCACCAGTCAGGATGAGTTCCCTGACCTCTGACCCTAACCAGACAGAGAACATCAACACCATCATCCGACCCCCTTACTTCTTCATCAGTGGTTTCATAGCCATCCCCCACATGAAGTACTACTACGTCTTCCTCTGTTTTGTATACATCATCTCTCTGGTTAGTCCATAGCTCTGGTCCAGGGTGTTACTAACTAGCTCTGGTCCAGGGTGTTACTAACTAGCTCTGGTCCAGGGTGTTACGTGCGGCCAGCATCAGCTAGTTGGTCCAGTTGATAAAACTCAAAAGTTGTTCACTTTCCTATAGAAGTAAAACTTAAGAAAACCTAATACACATTTCAGCTGAACTATGTTGGGGCCTATAGCACCACCCATAGTCACTGGCCTAATGCATGTACCTGTATTTCCATTTTGGTTCATTTCTGCTGTGTGTCTGTGTGTGTGTATTGGGTCTAGGTGAGCAACGCCTTCGTCATGACTGGCATCTACGTGGACCGTAGTCTCCACAGGTAATCTGACCTCTTTTATCTCTTTAACATACTACAGTATAATACTTCCTTCATAGACATGTGTGGGAGCACGTCCTACTCCCCAATCTCCTTTACATGACATTTATATTAATATTATTAGATATTTATGTTATGATCTTACCTTACAGCCCCAAGTACATTGCTGTGTTCAACCTGGCCTTCACAGACGTGTGTGAGAGCACGGCCCTGGTCCCCAAGCTGCTGGATATGTTCCTGTTCAGCAGACAGCTCATCTCCTACGACCAGTGCCTCACTAGCCTCTTCTTCATCTTCCTCTTCCTCACCATGCAGTCCTTCAACCTCACCATCCTCTCCTATGACAGGCTGGTGGCCATCTGCTGCCCACTCAGGTCTCAGATAATAAATCAAATCATAAACTCAATTCAAATTCAAAAAGCCTACATTATGTGACCCTTATGGGATAAATAAAGTATTTTTAATTGAATGATTTGATTTATTTGACAATTTATTCAAAATTATTTTCTATACGTATTAAATAAAAAATATGTTTTGACACACCATATGTATCCATATGGATACACTGTATTTAAAATATATAGAAGGATATAGTTACCTGACAGCGGAGACACCTTGATCCCAGAGGTTTACCCAGGGTGAGGCTTGGCCATTGCACTCGGGCCGTGCTGACTCCTGCAAGTTCCCCAAATGTGGGAATCTCGACTGAATAATTATAAAACCATTGAGGATAATAACACGATAAAGTTGAACAGATTATTATTTCCCACAGAGATCCTATTAAATTACTAGAGGGGCTATGTCATCAACCCTCAAAGTTCCATTCTAGTGTTCTTTCCAGGTACCACATGATGGTGACTCACAGGTCCATGCTCCGGCTGACTGGGGCTGCCTGGACGTTTGCTGTGTTGATGGTGTTGATCTCTGTGGGCCTCATCACCCGCCTCTCTTTCTGTAGGTTAGTATGTACCATGTTGTAGTGCAATGACTCTACAGCAAAGCATAGCTTCTGTGAATATAGCTTAATCTGATAAATCAAATCAAACTTTAGTTCAATTGAAATTAAAATTGCAAAACACTTCACAGTAGACCAATCAAATAAAGGAGATACAAATAAGAATGTGATGTTGTTGTTGTTGTTGTTGTTGTTGTTGTTGTCATCTGTCAGGTTGTTGTAAAGGTTAAGTTTAAAGGATGTCTTTGACTCAGTGCTGTAAAAGTTGATGGCTCAATGTTGTCATTAACTCAGTTCCTCTTGAATGTGAGACTAATTCCAACAGATAAGGAGGTGAACCTGTAGCCGAAAGGTCACGGGTTTGTAACCCTGGAGAAAACATGAGCAGAAGACACATTTCTGTTGTTCGCTCTGATATCTGGACAATAAAAATGTTGTGTATTGTATTGTAGGTCTCTGGTGATCAACAGCTACTTCTGTGACCACGGTCCCCTGTTCTATCTGGCGGCCCCCTGTTCTGATGTGTTACCTAACCTGATGATGGCGTATATCAATCCCTGTATAGCCCTCTATCTCCCCATGGTCTTCATCATATCATCCTACATCTGTATCACACACGCCCTGTTCACCATCACATTGCCCCAGGACAGGTGAGAAGTAATCCAGATTGGTATCAGTAAGTCAAGTCAAGACAAGACAGTAAGTAGCCTTGTCCAAGCCAGAACGGCCTATATACTGATTGGTGTGAGGCCTCAGAAATATGTTGTTAGAGGGATGGACTTGTTAGAGCGATAAATACTGGGAAATATTGAGAATACAATTAAACTTACTGGATAGATGATCACATACTGTACTGGCACACATTCTCTCTCTCTCCACCTCCCTCCCTCCACCTCTCTCTCTCTCTCTCTCTCTCTCTCTCTCTCTCTCTCTCTCTCTCTCTCTCTCTCTCTCTCTCTCTCTCTCTCTCTCTCTCTCTCTCTCTCTCTCTCTCTCTCTCTCTCTCTCTCTCTCTCTCTCTCTCTCTCTCTCTCTCTCTCTCTCTCTCTCTCTCTCTCTCTCTCCCCCTCTCAGACTCAGAGCCATTAAGACATGCAGCTCACACCTAATACTGGTTGCCATATTCTACTTGCCTGTTATTTTAACATACCTCCTCCAATCCTTCATACCAACCAACGCCCGGATCATCAACCTCTCCCTGACCTCGGTACTGCCACCCATGCTCAATCCCATCATATACGTTCTGAAGACGGAGGAGTTTAAGGTATCGGCCAAGAAGCTGCTCAGAAGAGGGGCCCAGAGAGCTGTGGCGCCGGTGAAATTAACATGAAGTACTTGAATTATTTTTCTTCAAAATAAAATATTTATATTATGTCTATAAGCCTTTATAGCCATTAAGAAATAACAAATATCAGTGTGACATCATGATTTAATGTATTTATTTAATGTATATTTAGATATTCTTATATTTAGAACAGTGGCGGTCCATGCCGTTTAAGATGAGGGAGGATGATTATTTATTTATGAACATGGCCTTATTTCTATTACAGTGTACAGGATGACTGTCATTCATATTCCATTTACCCAGATCAATGTAACATCAATAGGTTTAGGCTACTACATGATACTCAAATATTTCCTATACCCATCATGAGGTTGCTACAACCTAGCCTACGAATGAAAGTTTACAACGCAGGTGCACAGGTCGAGAGAACATTTTGAGTAATCAGTGGTTGAGAGAACATTTTGAGTAATCAAGGTGACCAACAGTGACACATTCAATACCGCCTTGCACACTCTTGCCTGCATCTAGCTGATCTAGGGTGTAATCATTAGTCCAACAGTTGCAAACGAGAGTTTCTATTGGACAAATTCAGGTATGTTTATCCCCGTTTCGTTCCGTTTGCTTCCGTTTAAGAAATGTTTTTCAACAGAATCGGCGGAATGAATACACCCCTAATCACACGCAAACACAGTTCACTTTCATAGCAGCCACATACAAACAGCATGATCACTTTGCTCGTTGTAGAATTCGAGCACACACAGCCTACATCGTTGTCACCATATTAGCTAACGTTATAGTCAAGATAGCTACTAGATCTAACCCGTTAGTGAACCTGCTACAATCATGCAGTACAGTGTACAGTCAGCAGGCAGTTTAGCAGTTACACCGGTGGGCCCCGGTGGCAATAAATTAATAAAACCAAAAGCTTACCTTGACTTGGAAGAGTTCCAGTGTTGGATAGCCACTGCCAGCTAGCTAACATAGCATACCTCTAGGTTTGGTATTGAAGTCAATGTACCCAGAGGTGGACGGAGACTAGCTGTCTTGCGGCTACACCATGGTGCTACCCTACAGAGAGCTGCTGTAGACATTCATTGCAAAACAGCGTGTTTTAATCAATTATTTGGAACGTGAAGTTTTATCTAAAAAGGAGGATGGTCCTCCCTGGCAGTTACTGTTGTTTGTCCCTCTTGAGTCACAGTAGCAACAACATAGCCACTTCCTCAAATCTTTCATTCATTGTAAAGTTTTTTTGCCCAGGAGGTCTTTGTCGCGCAATTTTACATCTACATCATCAGCAAGCTGTCAAACTATCGTAAATAAAGCACAAGCTGCTACAAACTGTTTATCAGTCCCCAAAATCACTAGCTAGGTAAGTTCCATCTCTGTGTTTGTCAATAACGCTAGCTAGTACAAGTAGCAAGCCACGTTAGCTAAATCAGCTTATCAAGTCACTGGTGAGTGGCGAAGTGTGTCCTTCGGTGCCGTTTTGTTTTTACAACTTTCTCACTATCTATTACCAGAGTGTATCTGTCTGGCAGTGTTTCATCAGGAATCATATTACTAAACAGTCTAGCGGCGGGACCAAAGATGCTCGCGAAGGGGTTTACAATTTTGGAATATTGACAAGTGGCAGTTGGGATGAAAGTAACCATCGTCTCAATTCTCATTTTGCCCAAAACAGGCAGACTGGAGTGATCACTATCAAACACATCGGCAAGTGGCCACTCCATAAACGACCCAGGTGCCAAGTGTTCTTTCAACATAACATTGGTATTGTGTTGTCTTATGTTAACAAGTCCGAGGCGCTGTGTGATGGACACGTCTGGAGGTTGGCAGCTATGATGGGATAGAGTGCAAACAGTGCTCCCTTGGCATTATAATCCCGTGTTAGTGGGCATGATTATAATCTAAACCCAACCCTCATGTAAATCTTTTTAAAAAACTCTGTTTTTGGAATATACTGACTTGTTGACCCAAATTATCCTACTTACAGTTTTTAGTCAATTATGGTCCTGGAAAGTTTTTTTTTTGCGTTCACTTGCCCTTTTAAGTCATAATTAAAAAGCCTTCATAAAACCTTAATACATGACTTATAATCAGCAGCTGTCAAAAAGTACTTCTACAATAACCCGGCCTAGACCCCAAAGACCAAGCAGAAGCAGGAGCACAGTGGCCAGGAACAACTCCGTAGGCTTAGAAGGAAGAAACCGAGAGAGGAACCAGGCTCAGAGGGGAGGCCCGGGGCAGTTGTTTGGGAGTGCATATTACTATAATAGCATCACATATATTGTTGCTGTCCATATAGCCATATGCTACTAATAAATTAGTGCTACTCTCCTGCACCACACACACCCTTCGTTCCTTCTGGTCCATCTCCCTTCAGCAGCCCCGCAGCAGACTACAGACAGAAATTAGCTGCTAGCTAAATCTGGTCAAACACATCTTTCTCTCAAGTGTACTGAGACTAATGTTTGTGTTATACATTGTCCCTGCTCAAATAAACCTAATAAAAATATAAAATAATAATATTAACTGTCAGGAATGCAGAGTGTCTGTCATTGTTTAAAGAGATTCGCCGGTGCTTTAGTTTGACTTTTTAGCCAGTAGTTCTAAAAGTAGTGCCCACGATCCAAAAGGGGTCCCCGGATATTGCGCACTACGTCACATCCTGTATGTGCAGATATGTGCACCACGTCACTGGTCTTTCTCTCTCTCTCTCGCTCTGCTGTGGGTGCATGATGTGCCGCTTGCTAGCTGTCACTCATATGGAGAGTGGCTGAAGCTCATTGGTTGAACTCGAATCGAAGCGCTGGACCACGTGGAGGAAAATGTACATTTAAGATTTTAGTAATTTAGCAGACGCTCTTATCCAGAGGGACTTACAATTAGTGTATTCATCTTAAGATAGCTAGTGGAACAATCACATCACACTCATAGTAAGTAAATGTTTCCTCAGTAAAGTAGCTATCAGCAAAGTCAGAGCTGGGGTGGGGGTTGAGGGGCTGGGGGGTAGGTGCTGTGTGATTATTTAAGATGCTCTTTGAAGTGGTAGGGTTCCAGATGTTTTCGGAAGATGGGCAACGAACTCGGCTTCAGGGTTCCACCATTGGGGTGCCAAGACAGAGAAGAGCTTGACTGGGCTGAGGGGGAACTGCCCTCCGGTAGGGGTGGGAGGGCCAAGAGACCAGAGGTGGCAGAACGGAGTGCTCGGGTTGGGGTGTAGGGTTTTAGCATAGCCTGAAGGTAGGGAGGGGCAGTTCCTCTTGCTGCTCCGTAGGCAAGCACCATAGTCTTGTAGTGGATGTGAGCTTCGACTGGAAGCCAGTGGAGTGTGCGGAGGAGTGGGGTGACATGGGAGAACTTGGGAAGGTTGACCACCAGGCGGGCTGCAGCGTTCTGGATAAGTTCCAGGGGTTTGATGGCACAAGTGAGGAGCCCAGCCAACAGCGAGATGCAGTAGTCCAGACAGGAGATGATAAGTGCCTGGATTAGGACCTGCGCCACTTCCTGTGTGAGGTATGGTCGTACTCTATGGAGTCACTGGTTTGACGTCTGCAGAGAATGACAAGGTGTTGTCCAGGGTCACGCCAAGTTTCTTTGCACTCTGGGTGGGGGACACCGTGGAGTTGTCAACTGTGATGGAGATGGCTTTGAGCGGGTAAGCCTTCCCCGGGAGGAAGAGATGCTCCGTCTTGTTGCGCTTGAGGTGGTGGTGGGTCGAGTGTCATCTGCATAGCAATGACAAGAGAAGGTAGAAAATAGTTTCCTAGGGTTAGAGCCAGAAGCTTGACATTTAGAGTGATAGAAATTGGCTTTAGCAGCGGACACAGAGGATGAGAAGGTAGAGGAGTGAGTGAAAGGATGATAGGTCCTCCGGAAGTTTAGTTTTTCTCCATTGTCACTCAGCTGCCCGCAGCCCTGTTCTGTAAGCTCGCAATGAGTTACTCAGCCACGGAGCAGGAAGGGAGGGCCGAGCCGGCCGGGAGGAAATGGGACAGTGTGAGTCATAGGATGTGGAAAGGGAGGAGAGTAGGGTCGAAGAGGCAGAATCAGGAGACAGGAGGGAGAAGGATTTAGCAGAACGGAGAGATGATAGGATAGAAGAGGAGTGAATAGTGGGAGAGAGAGAGAGACCATCTGGGTAGGGGCTGAGTGGTTAGGGTTGAAGGAAAGGGAGACAGAAAAGGCAACAAAGTAGTGATCAGAGACCTGGAGGGGGGTTGCAGTGAGATTAGTAGGAGAACAGCCTCTAGTAAAGATGAGGTCAAGCGTAATGCCTGCCGTGTGAGTTGGAGGTGACTGGAAAAGGGTGAGTTCGAAAGAGGCAAGGAGGGGAATAATAATAATAATATGCCATTTAGCAGACGCTTTTATCCAAAGCGACTTACAGTCATGCGTGCATACATTTTTTTTGTGTATGGGTGGTCCCGGGGATCGAACCCACTACCTTGGCATTACAAGCGCCGTGCTCTACCAGCTGAGCTACAGAGGACCACAATAGGGAAAGAGTGAGTTGGAAAGAAATGAATCGAAGGCAGATATCGGGAGGTTGAAGTCTCCAAATACGAAAAGCGGTGAGCCATGAAAATGATCTTATCAAGTTGTCCAGATCATTGAGGAACTCTCTAAGGTTACCTGGTGGGCAATAGATGACAACAATTTCAAATGAGGAGATGGACAGGTGAGAGAGGGAGAAAATAGTAAATCTCCACTTAGGAGAAATGAGTAGTTCTGTGCCACCACCGCGACGACCAGATGCTCTAAGATTATGAGAAAACACATAGTCTGATGAAGACAGAGCAGCTGGAGTAGAAATCTTCTCTGGGGTGATTCAAGTCTCCGCCAGGGCCAAAAGGTTAAGGGACTAATTAACTCAGCATGTAGGGAAAATGTAGGGGGAAAATGGCGCAACACAACTTCCAGAAAAACAGTTGCTTTCTAACTAGGGATTTCATGGCTAATTGAGGTAAAACAGTAATTCTGATCATACAGTAGATTATGCATTTGTGAACTACACATTGACATATCCAACCCAAAGCAGGAGACTTTAAAATACTTAGTAGTCGCCAAAGAGAATGTCTTAATGGCCCAGCTCAAGACTGTGCTGTTCAGAAAAGGACCTCTATTAATTCAGGTCTCATGTCCTCCTGATCTGACGACACCTGTATATAGCTTTGTTTGTTCTCTGTGTCCTATGTTCTCTCTGTTTGGATTGCTTTCATTATTTATGTATTTTTTAACAAACGTTTTGCACCTTGGGTGTGAGAAATGCACTTTACAAATTAAATGAATTATTATTATTACTATTATTATTCAATCAAATCAAATCAAATGTTATTTGCCACATGCGCCTAATACAACAGGTGTAGACATTACTGTGAAATGCTTACTTACAGCCCTTAACCAACAATGCATTTATTTTTTAATAAAAAAGTAAAATATAAAAACAACAAAAAAGTGTTGAGAAGAAAAGAGCAGAAGTAAAATAAAATAACCGTAGGGAGGCTATTGTCACGAACGTTGAGAGACGGGTCGGACCAAGGTGCAGCGTGAAAACCGTACATGTTTATTAACTCAAATAAACATACAACAATGTAACGTGAAGTCCAAAGGGCTATGCACATACCAGCCTGACAGGAACAACATCCCACAATGCACAGCAGGCAATGGGCTACCTAAGGATGATCCCCAATCAGAGACAACGATTGGGAATCACACCCGGCCAAACCTAGCACTGCAACATAGAAATAGACTAACAAGAACATAAACATAGAATATATAACATAGAAACTCACGCCCTGACCAAACCAACTAAAGACAACAGGCCTCTCAAGGCCAGGGTGTGACAGTACCCCCCCAAAGGTGCGTACTCCGGCCGCACCAACCTGACTCATTAGGGGAGGGTCCGGGTGGGCTTTCAACCTCGGAGGCGGATCCGGCTCCGGGCGTGACGACCTCTTCCTCTCTGCCTCCCCGTTGCGCCCCTGGTCTGGTCTGGACCTCGACGCGATGCTTCCCCTCTCCTTCCTCCCACGATGCACCAAGCCATGTCTGGACCCTGGTGTGGGAGACCCCGAATCTGGAGAGGGGCTGACGTCTGGGCCTGGATCGGCAAACCTCCCGCGATGAACCAAGCCCTGTCTGGACCCTGGTGTGGGAGACCCCGACCCTGGAGAGGGGCTGACGTCTGGGCCTGGATCGGCAATCCCCCCACGATGCGTCAAGCCCTGTCTGTACCCTGGTGTGGTAGGCCCCGAACCTGGAGAGGGGCTGACGTCTGGGCCTGGATCGGCAATCCCCCCACGATGCGCCAAGCCCTGTCTGGACCCTGGTGTGGGAGGCCCCGACCCTGGAGAGGGGCTGACGTCTGGGTCTGGAGTGGAGCCGCTGACCGGAGCTGAACTGTTCCCCAGTGGAGCGGAATGCTCTGACTCCGGAATGGAGCCGCTGACCGGAGCTGGATCAGGCACCGGTGGAGCGGATTGCTCTGGCTTCTGAGTGGAGCAGCTGACCGGGGCTGGACTGGACGCCGGTGGAGCGGAATGCTCTGGCTCCGGAGTGGAACCGCTGACCGGAGCTGGACTAGGCACCGGTGGAGCGGACTTCTCTGGCTCCGGAGTGGAGCCGATGACCGGAGCTGGACTGGACGCCGGTGGAGCGGAATGCTCTGACTCCGGAATGGAGCCGCTGACCGGAGCTGGATCAGGCACCGGTGGAACAGGCCGGGCTGGACTGGGGACACACACCACTGGTCTGGTGCGAGGAGCAGGAACAGGCCGTGCCGGACTGGGGACACGCACCACAGGTCTGGTGCGAGGAGCAGGAACGAGCCGGGCCGGACTGGGGACACGCACCACTGGTTTGGTGCGAGGAGCAGGCACGGGCCGTGCCGGACTGGATACACGCACCACTGGCTTGTGAGGAGCACTGGTGACACAGTGCATATCTCCGCATACCTAGTTTCTTCTATGAACACACGCTCCTTCTGTTGCCTGACCAGCTCCTCTCTCCTTGCCTCCACTACTTCCTTCTCCGTTTGAGCCTGATGTAGCACCTCCCTCTGAACGGATAACTCCTGCTCCCTCTGATCTAACAGCCCCCGTAACGTGGTGGCCTCCTCTCTGACTCTCGATCCGCAGGTCTTGGAGGACCTCGAAAATAGCGGCCTCCTCCTCTCTAGTCAGCCCTTTACCGGCCTCCTGCTGCCTCGTCGTCCACCCCGTGAGCCCCCCCAAAAAATGATCTTGGGGCTGCTTCTCGGGCTTCCTCTTCGGCCGGAACCGTTGATGTCGCCGTTGATCCTCTCCTACCCGGGCTTTCTCCTCCATTGCCCTACTGTAACGGACGGCCTCCTCCTCTGTGATTTTCCCCCAACCGAGGAGGACATCACCTCCCGAGTGGCGCAGTGGTCTAAGGCACTGCATCGCAGTGCTAGCTGTGCCACTAGAGATCCTGGTTCGAATCCAGGCTCTGTCGTAGCCGGCCACGACCGGGAGACCCATGGAGCGGCGCACAATTGGCCCAGTGTCGTCCAGGGTAGGGGAGGGAATGGCCGGCAGGGATGTAGCTCAGTTGGTAGAGCATGGCGTTTGCAACGCCAGGGTTGTGGGTTCGATTCCCACGGGGGGGCCAGATTGAAAAAAATACAAATAGTGCAAATAGTCCGGGTAGCCATGATTAGCTGTTCAGGAGTCTTATGGCTTGGGGGTAGAAGCTGTTGAGAAGCCTTTTGGACATAGACTTGGCGCTCCGGTACCGCTTGCCGTGCGGTAGCAGAGAGAACAGTCTATGACTAAGGTGACTGGAGTCTTTGACAATTTTGAGGGCCTTCCTCTGACACCGCCTGGTATAGAGGTCCTGGATGGCAGGAAGCTTGGCCCCAGTGATGTACTGGGCCATTCGCACTACCCTCTGTAGTGCCTTGCGGTCGGAGGCCGAACATTTGACATACCAGGCGGTGATGCAACCAGTCAGGATACTCTCGATGGTGCAACTGTAGAACTTTTTGAGGATCTGAGGACCCATGCCAAATCTTTTCAGTCTCCTGAGGGGGAATAGTCTTTGTCGTGCCCTCTTCACGACTGTCTTGGTGTGTTTGGACCATGATAGTTCGTTGGTGATGTGGACACCAAGGAACTTGAAGCTCTCAACCTGTTCCACTACAGCCCCGTCGATGAGAATGGGGGCTTTGAGTTGTCTTGATGATTCCATATACCGAACAATGACATAATTCTAAACACATCACTTCCCTGTGTTATTCAGGTGAGTGTTTTGGCCCAGGTGAGTGTTTGGCCCAGGTGAGTGTTTGGCCCAGGTGTGTCCATCCCTGTGGGAGAGAAAGTCTCCATCCTAGTGGTGGATAAATGGTACTACAGCTGTAGGATCTTAATTTAAACCAGTCTCCTACAGCATGAAAATTATCCTGCAGCAAAAGGAAATGTGAATTATTATGTGGATGAGGTGATCCAATTAAGATCCTAAATCTGGACATGGACACCTTTATGTCAGCCCACCCCTCCATGATGACTTCACCATAGAGATCCTATTATACAGTATTATACATGTCATTCAGTGTGTCAGTGTTTCCCAAAGGGTCAACAACATTTTGGTTTTTGCCCTGATTCATCTAATGAAAGGCTGGATGATGAGTTGATTAGCTGAGTCAAGTGTGTTGTTGCAATAACTAAAATGTGCATCCCTTTGGGTCCCCGGGACCAGGATTGGGAATCCCTGATGTAACTCTATTGGCTCCACTAATGGCCAGCAGGTAGAGATGATAGAGTACATAAGCCTGTTCAACCTGCCCAGGTACTCACAGTAGACGTGGGCTGTCAGGTCCACCATATCACCTGAGGAGGTGGGTTCAACTGTACATCACGTTACATGATAAACAGTGGCTTTAGTAGTTGATGGTGTTGATGGAGTTGTTGACATTCTGGTATTTAGTTTGATGTCTGAAGTGAGTGGTTTAACCCTTTTTTAGCAGCTGGTATCGAATGCGTTAACATTTAATAAAGTAAAAAAACAATTTAAATATAAAATGCATTTATTTTATTTATTTTTAATTTACGTTTTTGATTAACTTGGATAATTCTCTTTGCACTAACGATGCTTCAATGATGCTTGTGTCAACAGGTGAATTAATACACAGTTATGAATGTCTTTATTTTTATAATAATGTATTAATTGATAATGTATTTCCCCAGATTACTACCAGCCAGAGGGAACCGTTACCACCACCAGTCAGGATGAGTTCCCTGACCTCTGACCCTAACCAGACAGAGAACATCAACACCATCATCCGACCCCCTTACTTCTTCATCAGTGGTTTCATAGCCATCCCCCACATGAAGTACTACTACGTCTTCCTCTGTTTTGTATACATCATCTCTCTGGTTAGTCCATAGCTCTGGTCCAGGGTGTTACTAACTAGCTCTGGTCCAGGGTGTTACTAACTAGCTCTGGTCCAGGGTGTTACTAACTAGCTCTGGTCCAGGGTGTTACATGCGGCCAGCATCAGCTAGTTGGTC
Organism: Coregonus lavaretus; assembly: GCF_964263955.1. Taxonomy (NCBI): domain Eukaryota; kingdom Metazoa; phylum Chordata; class Actinopteri; order Salmoniformes; family Salmonidae; genus Coregonus; species Coregonus lavaretus. Next base: position 253,221 of record NW_028164896.1, read on the forward strand.
CAGTTGATAAAACTCAAAAGTTGTTCACTTTCCTATAGAAGTAAAACTTAAGAAAACCTAATACACATTTCAGCTGAACTATGTTGGGGCCTATAGCACAACCCATAGTCACTGGCCTAATGCATGTACCTGTATTTCCATTTTGGTTCATTTCTGCTGTGTGTCTGTGTGTGTGTATTGGGTCTAGGTGAGCAACGCCTTCGTCATGACTGGCATCTACGTGGACCGTAGTCTCCACAGGTAATCAGACCTCTTTTATCTCATTAACATAATACAGTATAATACTTCCTTCATAGACACGTCCTACTCCCCAATCTCCTTTACATGACATTTATATTAATATTATTAGATATTTATGTTATGATCTTACCTTACAGCCCCAAGTACATTGCTGTGTTCAACCTGGCCTTCACAGACTTGTGTGAGAGCACGGCCCTGGTCCCCAAACTGCTGGATATGTTCCTGTTCAGCAGACAGCTCATCTCCTACGACCAGTGCCTCACTAGCCTCTTCTTCATCTTCCTCTTCCTCACCATGCAGTCCTTCAACCTCACCATCCTCTCCTATGACAGGCTGGTGGCCATCTGCTGCCCACTCAGGTCTCAGATAAGAAATCAAATCATTGACTAAATTAAAATTCAAAAAGCCTACATTATGTGACCCTTATGGGATAAATAAAGTATTTTTAATTGAATGACTTGATTTATTTGACAATTTATTCAAAATTATTTTGTAAATGTATTAAATAAAAAATATGTTCTAACACACCATATGTATCCATATGGATACACTGTATTTAAAATATATAGAAGGATATAGTTACCTGGCAGCGGAGACACCTTGATCCCAGAGGTTTACCCAGGGTGAGGCTTGGCCATTGCACTCGGGCCGTGCTGACTCCTGCAAGTTCCCCAAATGTGGGAATCTCGACTGAATAATTATGAAACCATTGAGGATAATAACACGATAAAGTTGAACAGATGATTATTTCCCACAGAGATCCTATTAAATTACTAGAGGGGCTATGTCATCAACCCTCAAAGTTCCATTCTAGTGTTCTTTCCAGGTACCACATGATGGTGACTCACAGGTCCATGCTCCGGCTGACTGGGGCTGCCTGGACGTTTGCTGTGTTGATGGTGTTGATCTCTGTGGGCCTCATCACCCGCCTCTCTTTCTGTAGGTTAGTATGTACCATGTTGTAGTGCAATGACTCTACAGCAAAGCATAGCTTCTGTGAATATAGCTTAATCTGATAAATCAAATCAAACTTTAGTTCAAGTGAATTTAAAATTGCAAAACACTTCACAGTAGACCAATCAAATAAAGGAGATAAAAATAAGAATGTGATGTTGTTGTTGTCATCTGTCAGGTTGTTGTAAAGGTTAACTTTAAATGATGTCTTTGACTCAGTGCTGTAAAAAAAAAAATTTTACTCAGTTCCTCTTGAATGTGAGACTAATTCCAACAGATAAGGAGGTGAACCTGTAGCCGAAAGGTCACGGGTTTGTAACCCTGGAGAAAACATGAGCAGAAGACACATTTCTGTTGTTCGCTCTAATATCTGTATAATGTATTGTATTGTAGGTCTCTGGTGATCAACAGCTACTTCTGTGACCACGGTCCCCTGTTCTATCTGGCAGCCCCCTGTTCTGATGTGTTACCTAACCTGATGATGGCGTATATCAATCCCTGTATAGCCCTCTATCTCCCCATGGTCTTCATCATATCATCCTACATCTGTATCACACACGCCCTGTTCACCATCACATTGCCCCAGGACAGGTGAGAAGTAATCCTGATTGGTATCAGTAAGTCAAGTCAAGACATTAAGTAGCCTTGTCCAAGCCAGAACGGCCTATATACTGATTGGTGTGAGGTCTCAGAAATATGTTGTTAGAGTGATGGACTTGTTAGAGTGATAAATGCTGGGAAATATTGAGAATACAATTAAACTTACTGGATAGATGATCACATACGGGCGGCAGGTAGCTTAGTGGGTAAGAGCGTTGTGCCAGTAACCGAAAGGTCGCTGGTTCTAATCCCCGAGCCGACTAGGTGAAAAATCTGTCGATGTGCCCTTGAGCAAGGCACTTAACCCTAATTGCTCCTGTAAGTCGCTCTGGATAAGAGCGTCTGCTAAATGACTAAAAATGTAAATGTAAATGTAATACTGTACTGGTACACATTCTCTCCCTCTCCACCTCTCTCTCTCTCTCTCTCTCTCTCTCTCTCTCTCTCTCTCTCTCTCTCTCCCCCTCTCAGACTCAGAGCCATTAAGACATGCAGCTCACACCTAATACTGGTTGCCATATTCTACTTGCCTGTTATTTTAACATACCTCCTCCAATCCTTCATACCAACCAACGCCCGGATCATCAACCTCTCCCTGACCTCGGTACTGCCACCCATGCTCAATCCCATCATATACGTTCTGAAGACGGAGGAGTTTAAGGTATCGGCCAAGAAGCTGCTCAGAAGAGGGGCCCAGAGAGCTGTGGCGCCGGTGAAATTAACATGAAGTACTTGAATTATTTTTCTTCAAAATAAAATATTTATATTATGTCTATAAGCCTTTATAGCCATTAAGAAATAACAAATATCAGTGTGACATCATGATTTAATGTATTTATTTAATTTATATTTAGATATTCTTATATTTAGAACAGTGGCGGACCATGCCATTTAAGATGAGGGAGGATGATTATTTATTTATGAGCATGGCCTTATTTCTATTACAGTGTACAGGATGACTGCCATTCATATTCCATTTACCCAGATCAAAGTAACAGCAATAGGTTTAGGCTACTACATGATACTCAAATATTTCCTATACCCATCATGAGGTTGCTACAACCTAGCCTACGAATGAAAGTTTACAACGCAGGTGCACAGGTCGAGAGAACATGTTGAGTAATCAGTGGTTGAGAGAACATTTTGAGTAATCAAGGTGACCAACAGTGACACATTCAATACCGTCTTGCACACTCTTGCCTGCATCTAGCTGATCTAGGGTGTAATCATTAGTCCAACAGTTGCAAACGAGAGTTTCTATTGGACAAATTCAGGTATGTTTATCCCCGTTTCGTTCCGTTTGCTTCCGTTTAAGAAATGTTTTTCAACAGAATCGGCGGAATGAATACACCCCTAATCACACGCAAACACAGTTCACTTTCATAGCAGCCACATACAAACAGCATGATCACTTTGCTCGTTGTAGAATTCGAGCACACACAGCCTACATCGTTGTCACCATATTAGCTAATGTTATAGTCAAGATAGCTACTAGATCTAACCCGTTAGTGAACCTGCTACAATCATGCAGTACAGTGTACAGTCAGCAGGCAGTTTAGCAGTTACACCAGTGGGCCCCGGTGGCAATAAATTAATAAAACCAAAGCCTTACCTTGACTTGGAAGAGTTCCAGTGTTGGATAGCCACTGCCAGCTAGCTAACATAGCATACCTCTAGGTTTGGTATTGAAGTCAATGTACCCAGAGGTGGACGGAAACTAGCTGTCTTGCGGCTACACCATGGCGCTACCCTACAGAGAGCTGCTGTAGACATTCATTGCAAAACAGCGTGTTTTAATCAATTATTTGGAACGTGAAGTTTTATCTAAAAAGGAGGATGGTCCTCCCCTTTCCCCTTCTGAGGAGCCTCCACTGATTTAGAAGTACTTGAAGTGTCGAGTTTATTGATATCTCTCTTTTGCTATCTCGGTTGCTATCTCTACTTGACTTTTTGTTTGTTTTTTGTTTGGAAGAATGCTATGTGTAGCTAGTGGAGTCAATGGAATGGCATCAAACACATCAAAGCCGTGGTTTCCATTGACTCCATTCCAGACGTTATTATGAGCCGTCCACTGGTGTAGCTACAGTCAATGAGTGTATTGTTGCTTCACTTAATTAAGTGAAGTGGTATGAGAAAATGTTTTTGTAAAATATGTACATTATGTCTATATGTGTTTAAAGAGCTTCTGTTTTTCTGCTCGTTAAGAAGAACGAGATTTGAGTCTGGAGGATTTGATGTGGGTGTGTCGCTTTATCGTATCGAACATGTTAACAACTTCATCATCATCAAGCTGTCAAACTATTGTAAATAAAGCAGAAGCTGCTACACACTGTTTATCAGTCCCCAAAATCACTAGCTAGCTAAGTTCCATCTCTGTGTTTGTCAATAACGCTAGCTAGTACAAGTAGCTAGAACAATGGATTCACTTTTTTCAATGCTAGTTAAGGATACTATAGTTATCACGTTTCTCACTGGATTTATTAACTACAAAAGTGCCACTCTGCACACACAAGCTAGTTCTGATCCGACGTTAGTTAAGCAAACTCTGAAAGTTCAAAGACGTTCAAAGTTCCTTCATAGAAGCCGCTCCTCCGTAGGTATAATTCTGTGGGCCTAATTCAGATAATGCGTATCATACTAACAAGATGCCCAGAGCTACATGTACCCATCGTCTTCATGCCCAGCGCTCTCCTCACCCTTAACATTTCAGTCTACACTTTCCTGTCCATTGCATGTACACAGCTTAGCCCGTTCCATAGCAAGCTGCTCTATCTATTGGTGAAGTAATTTAATGTCGAGCTAAATGTAAAAAATAAATAAATATTGATTTCAGAGGTTTAAAAACGGAACAAAAGAATTGAATGATTGGAAAATAATTTAGGTTCCAACCCTTGGTGGTGACATGTGTCCTTCGGTGCCGTTTTGTTTTTACAACTTTCTCACTATCTATTACCAGAGTGTATCAGTCTGGCAGTGTTTCATCAGGAATCATATTACTAAACAGTCTAGCGGCGGGACCAAAGATGCTCGCGAAGGGGTTTAGAATTTTGGAATATTGACAAGTGGCAGTTGGGATGAAAGCACCCATCGTCTCAATTCTCATTTTGCCCAAAACAGGCAGACTGGAGTGATCACTATCAAACACATCGGCAAGTGGCCACTCCATAAATGGCCTAGGTGCCAAGTGTTCTTTCAACATAGCATTGGTATTGTGTTGTTTTATGTTAACAAGTCCGAGGCGCTGTGTGATGGACACACACGCTGTGTGATGGACACGCCTTACACAGGAAGCGGCACAGGTCCTAATCCAGGCACTTGTCATCTCCCGTCTGGATTACTGCAACTCGCTGTTGGCTGGGCTCCCTGCCTGTGCCATTAAACCCCTACAACTCATCCAGAATGCCGCAGCCCGTCTGGTGTTCAACCTTCCCAAGTTCTCTCACGTCACCCCCCTCCTCCGCACACTCCACTGGCTTCCAGTTGAAGCTCGCATCCGTTACAAGACCATGGTGCTTGCCTATGGAGCAGTGAGGGGAACGGCACCTCCGTACCTTCAGGCTCTGATCAGTCCCTACACCCAGGCGAGGGCATTGCGTTCATCCACCTCTGGCCTGCTGGCTCCCCTTCCTCTGCGGAAGCATAGTTCCCGCTCAGCCCAGTCAAAACTGTTCGCTGCTCTGGCACCCCAATGGTGGAACAAGCTCCCTCACGACGCCAGGACAGCGGAGTCACTCACCACCTTCCGGAGACATTTGAAACCCCACCTCTTTAAGTAATCCTTCTACCCCCCCCCCCCCCCCCGAAAAAAAAGAAGAAAAAATAAAAATAAAATATAAATAAAAAAAATAAGTATAATTGTAAAGTGGCTATCCCACTGGCTATAGGGTGAATGCACCAATTTGTAGTCGCTCTGGATAAGAGCGTCTGCTAAATGACGTAAATGTGCCCTTGAGCAAGGCACTTAACCCTAATTGCTCCTGTAAGTCGCTCTGGATAAGAGCGTCTGCTAAATGACTAAAATGTAAAATGTAAATGTAAAAATGTCTGGAGGTTGGCAGCTATGATGGGATAGAGTGCAAACAGCGCTTGCCCTTTTAAGTCATAATTAAAAAGCCTTCATAAAACCGTAATACATTACTTATAATCAGCAGCTGTCAAAAAGTACTTCTACAATAACCCGGCCTAGACCCCAAAGACCAAGCAGAAGCAGGAGCACAGTGGCCAGGAACAACTCCCTAGGCCTAGAGGGAAGAAACCTAGAGAGGAACCAGGCTCAGAGGGGAGGCCCGGGGCAGTTGTTTGGGAGTGTATATTACTATAATAGCATCACATATATTGTTGCTGTCCATTTAGCCATATGCTACTAATAAATTAGTGCTACTCTCCTGCACCACACACACCCTTCGTTCCTTCTGGGGGGGGGGTGCTGTGTGATTATTTAAGATACTCTTTGAAGTGGTAGGGTTCCAGATGTTTTCGGAAGATGGGCAACGAACTCGGGTTCAGGGTTCCACCATTGGGGTGCCAAGACAGAGAAGAGCTTGACTGGGCTGAGGGGGAACTGCCCTCCGGTAGGGGTGGGAGGGCCAAGAGACCAGAGGTGGCAGAACGGAGTGCTCCGTAGGCAAGCACCATAGTCTTGTAGTGGATGTGAGCTTCGACTGGAAGCCAGTGGAGTGTGCGGAGGAGTGGAGTGACATGGGAGAACTTGGGAAGGTTGACCAGCAGGCGGGCTGCAACGTTCTGGATAATTCCAGGGGTTTGATGGCACAAGTGAGGAGCCCAGCCAACAGCGAGATGCAGTAGTCCAGACAGGAGATGATAAGTGCCTGGATAAGGACCTGCGCCACTTCCTGTGTGAAGTATGGTCGTACTCTATGGAGTCACTGGTTTGACGTCTGCAGAAAATGACAGGGTGTTGTCCAGGGTCACGCCAAGTTTCTTTGCACTCTGGGTGGGGGACACCGTGGAGTTGTCAACTGTGATGGAGATGGCTTTGAGCGGGTAAGCCTTCCCCGGGAGGAAGAGATGCTCCGTCTTGTTGAGCTTGAGGTGGTGGTGGGTCGAGGGTCATCTGCATAGCAATGACAAGAGAAGGTAGAAAATAGTTTCCTAGGGTTAGAGCCAGAAGCTTGACATTTAGAGTGATAGAAAGTGGCTTTAGCAGCGGATACAGAGGAAGAGGAGGTAGAGGAGGGAGGGAAAGGATGATAGGTCCTCCGGAAGTTTAGTTTTTCTCCATTGTCACTCAGCTGCCCGCAGCCCTGTTCTGTAAGCTCACAATGAGTCACTCAGCCACGGAGCAGGAAGGGAGGGCCGAGCCGGCCGGGAGGAAATGGGACAGTGCGAGTCATAGGATGTGGAAAGGGAGGAGAGTAGGGTCGAAGAGGCAGAATCAGGAGACAGGAGGGAGAAGGATTTAGCAGAAGGAAGAGATGATAGGATAGAAGAGGAGTGAATAGTGGGAAAGAGAGAGAGACCATCTGGGTAGGGGCTGAGTGGTTAGGGTTGAAGGAAAGGGAGACAGAAAAGGAAACAAAGTAGTGATCAGAGACCTGGAGGGGGGTTGCAGTGAGATTAGTAGGAGAACAGCCTCTAGTAAAGATGAGGTCAAGTGTAATGCCTGCCTTGTGAGTTGGAGGTGACTGGAAAAGGGTGAGGTCGAAAGAGGCAAGGAGGGGAAAGAGTGAGTTGGAAAGAAATGAATCAAAGGCAGATATCGGGAGGTTGAAGTCTCCAAATACTAAGAGCGGTGAGCCATGAAAATGATCTTATCAAGGTGTCCAGATCATTGAGGAACTCTCTAAGGGTACCTGGTGGGCAATAGATGACAACAATTTCAAATGAGGAGATGGACAGGTGAGAGAGGGAGAAAATAATAAATCTCCACTTAGGAGAAATGAGTAGTTCTGTGCCACCACCGCGACGACCAGATGCTCTAGGATTATGAGAGAACACATAGTCTGATGAAGACAGGGCAGCTGCAGTAGCAGTGTTCTCTGGGGTGATTCAAGTCTCCGCCAGGGCCAAAAGGTTAAGGGACTAATTAACTCAGCATGTAGGGAAAATGTAGGGGGAAAATGGCGCAACAACTTCCAGAAAAACAGTTGCTTTCTAACTAGGGATTTCATGGCTAATTGAGGTAAAACAGTAATTCTGATCATACAGTAGATTATGCATTTGTGAACTACACATTGACATATCCAACCCAGAGCAGGAGACTTTAAAATACTTAGTAGTCGCCAAAGAGAATGTCTTTATGGTCACGCCCTGACTCTGGGGACTCTAATATGTTGAGCCAGGGTGTGTATAGTCTATTTATTTTTATTTTTTTATTTAACCTTTATTTAACCAGGTAAGCCAGTTGAGAACAAGTTCTCATTTACAACTGCGACCTGGCCAAGATAAAGCAAAGCAGTGCGATAAAAACAACAACACAGAGTTACATATGGGGTAAAAAACATAAAGTCAAAAATACAACAGAAAATATATATACAGTGTGTGCAAATGTAGCAAGTTATGGAGGTAAGGCAATAAATAGGCTATAGTGCAAAATAATTACAATACTATTAACACTGGAATGCTAGATGTGCAAGAGATTATGTGCAAATAGAGATACTGGGGTGCAAAAGAGCAAAATAAATAACAATATAGGGATGAGGTAGTTGGGTGGGCTAATTTCAGATGGGCTGTGTACAGGTGCAGTGATCGGTAAGGTGCTCTGACAACTGATGCTTAAAGTTAGTGAGGGAGATAAGAGTCTCCAGCTTCAGAGATTTTTGCAATTCGTTCCAGTCATTGGCAGCAGAGAACTGGAAGGAATGGCGGCCAAAGGAGGTGTTGGCTTTGGGAATGACCAGTGAGATATACCTGCTGGAGCGCAGACTACGGGTGGGTGCTGCTATGGTGACCAATGAGCTAAGATAAGGCGGGGATTTGCCTAGCAGTGATTTATAGATGGCCTGGAGCCAGTGGGTTTGACGACGAACATGTAGTGAGGACCAGCCAACAAGAGCGTACAGGTCACAGTGGTGGGTAGCGTATGGGGCTTTGGAGACAAAACGGATGGCACTGTGATAGACTACATCCAATTTGCTGAGTAGAGTGTTGGAGGCTATTTTGTAAATGACATCGCCGAAGTCAAGGATCGGTAGGATAGTCAGTTTTACGAGGGCATGTTTGGCAGCATGAGTGAAGGAGGCTTTGTTGCGAAATAGGAAGCCGATTCTAGATTTAACTTTGGATTGGAGATTCTTTATGTGAGTCTGGAAGGAGAGTTTACAGTCTAACCAGACACCTAGGTATTTGTAGTTGTCCACATACTCTAGGTCAGACCCGTCAAGAGTGGTGATTCTAGTCGGGTGGGCGGGTGCCAGCAGCGTTCGATTGAAAAGCATGCATTTAGTTTTACTAGTGTTTAAGAGCAGTTGGAGGCTACTGAAGGAGTGTTGTATGGCATTGAAGCTCGTTTGGAGGTTTGTTAACACAGTGTCCAATGAAGGGCCAGATGTATACAAAATGGTGTCGTCTGCGTAGAGGTGGATCTGAGAGTCACCAGCAGCAAGAGCGACATCATTGATATACACGGAGAAAAGTGTCGGCCCAAGAATTGAACCCTGTGGCACCCCCATAGAGACTGCCATAGGTCCAGACAACAGGCCCTCCGATTTGACACACTGAACTCTATCTGAGAAGTAGTTGGTGAACCAGGCGAGGCAGTCATTTGAGAAACCAAGGCTATTTAGTCTGCCAATAAGAATGCGGTGGTTGACAGAGTCGAAAGCCTTGGCCAGGTCGATGAAGACGGCTGCACAGTACTGTCTGTTATCAATCGCGGTTATAATATCGTTTAGGACCTTGAGTGTGGCTGAAGTGCACCCTGGCTATGTGTGTTCTAGGTTTCACTTTCTGGTTTGGTATATCTATGTTGGCCAGGGTGGCTCCCAATCAGAGACGGCTGTAGCTCGTTGTCTCTGATTGGGAGTCATACTTAGGTAGCCGTTAGGCATTCATTTGGTGTGGTTTCTTGTTCGTATTTGGTTTGTGTATGACCATTGACTGTCACGTCATCGTTTTGTTGTTTTGATCGTGTGATCATTAATATAATAAATATGTTCGCCTTCAACGCTGCGCCTTGGTCCTCCTCTCTCACCGACGATCGTGACAGAAGAAACCACCAAGATTTGACCAAGCAGCGTGTCCAGGAGCCATCGCCAGGGAGATCTCTAGCAGATCTCCTTCGCCTCCTCGACTGGGTCAAGCCGAGTGAGGAAGAGAAGGGCTTGACATTGTGGCAGAAGGGCGAAAGGCTGGCGAGGGACATGGAGACCTGGTCCACGGGTAGGAGAGACGGCCAGAAAATTTTTAGGGGGGGGGCTAACGCCGTGGACGACGGGCCAGCAGGAGACCGCGGCAGAGCGGCCCAGCGGATTGGCAGAGGAGGCCGCCAGGTTACGGGGGCCACTGGTCGAAGAGGGGGTGGAAGGTCTAGAGGCACGGCGAGAGGTACTGGGGTGTGTTACCAGTCCAGTCCGGCCCATTCCAGATCCCTGCGTAGGACCAGTGGTGTGTGTCCCCAGTACGGTCCGGCCTGTTCCTGCTCCCCGCACCAAGTCAGTGGTGCGCTTCGTCAGCCCGGCTCGGCCCGTTCCTGCTCCCCGCACCAAGTCAGTGGTGCGCTTCGTCAGCCCGGCTCGGCCCGTTCCTGCTCCCCGCACCAAGTCAGTGGTGCGCTTCGTCAGCCCGGCTCGGCCCGTTCCTGCTCCCCGCCCCAAGTCAGTGGTGCGCTTCGTCAGCCCGGCTCGGCCCGTTCCTGCTCCCCGCACCAAGTCAGTGGTGCGCTTCGTCAGCCCGGCTCGGCCCGTTCCTGCTCCCCGCACCAAGTCAGTGGTGCGCTTCGTCAGCCCGGCTCGGCCCGTTCCTGCTCCCCGCACCAAGTCAGTGGTGCGCTTCGTCAGCCCGGCTCGGCCCGTTCCTGCTCCCCGCACCAAGTCAGTGGTGCGCTTCGTCAGCCCGGCTCGGCCCGTTCCTGCTCCCCGCACCAAGTCAGGGGTGCGCTTCGACAGCCCGGCTCGGCCCGCTCCTGCTCCCCACACCAAGCCAGTGGTGTGCGTCGTCAGTCCGGCACGGCCCGTGCCTGTTCCCCGCACCAAGTCAGGGGTGCGCTTCGACAGCCCGGCTCGGCCCGCTCCTGCTCCCCACACCAAGCCAGTGGTGGGCGTCGTCAGTCCGGCACGGCCCGTGCCTGTTCCACCGGTGGGTGGTCCGGCACCGGTCAGATGCTTCATGCCGGAGCTAGAGCAATCCGCTCCACCAGTGTGCAGTCCAGCTCCGGCCAGCGGGGCCAGACCGGACCAGGGGTACCTTGGGGGGTTGGAGAGGGAGCGGGGATCAGGCCCGGAACCGGATCAGCCGCCTAAGCGGAGTGCCCACCCAGTCCCTCCCCGGTGGTATTTGGTTTAGGGGGGGTACTGTCACGCCCTGGCTCTGGGGACTCTAATATGTTGAGCCAGGGTGTGTATAGTCTATGTGTGTTCTAGGTTTCACTTTCTGGTTTGGTATATCTATGTTGGCCAGGGTGGCTCCCAATCAGAGACGGCTGATTGGCCTGTACAGTGCCCAACCTCACTAATTGGTGGTCTAGGCACTGCATCGCAGTGCTAGCTGTGCCACTAGAAATCCTGGTTCGAATCCAGGCTCTGTCGTAGCCGGCCATGACCGGGAGACCCATGGAGCAGCGCACAATTGGCCCAGTGTCGACCAGGGTAGGGGAGGGAATGGCCGGCAGGGATGTAGCTCAGTTGGTAGAGCATGGCATTTGCAACGCCAGGGTTGTGGGTTCGATTCCCACGGAGGGCCAGTATGAAAAAAAAATCAAAATAATAAAAATAACGTATGCACTCACTAACTGTAATTCGCTCTGGATAAGAGCGTCTGCTAAATGACTAAAATGTAAAAATCTACCAACGTAGCCTCCCGCTGTGTCCCGGGTGTTTGTTCCTCCTGGCCAAGCGGCTTGGTCTTCGTTTGGTGGGATCTTCTGTCAGGAACGTTGAGAGACGGGTCGGACCAAGGTGCAGCGTGAAAAGCGTACATGTTTATTAACTCAAATAAACATACAACAAGACAACAACGTAACGTGAAGTCCAAAGGGCTATACACATACCAGCCTGACAGGAACAACATCCCACAATGCACAGCAGGCAATGGACTACTTAACGATGATCCCCAATCAGCTGGTAGAGCACGGCGCTTGTAACGCCAAGGTAGTGGATTCGATCCCCGGGACCACCCATACACAAAAAAAAAATAATAATATGTAAGCACGCATGACTGTAAGTATATTTGGATAAAAGCGTCTGCTAAATGGCATATTATTATTATTATATTATAAAAACAACAGGCCTCTCAAGGCCAGGGCGTGACAGCTATACACAGGGGGGTACCGATGCAGAGTTAATGTGCGGGGGCACCGGCTAGTTGAGGTAGTTGAGGTAATATGTACATGTGGGTAGAGTGAAAGTGACTATGCATAAATAATTAACAGAGTAGCAGCAGCGTAAAAAAATGGGGTGGGGTGGAGTGGGGCAGTGCAAATAGTCAGGGTAGCAATGATTAGCTGTTCAGGAGTCTTATGGCTTGGGGGTAGAAGCTGTTGAGAAGCCTTTTGGACATAGACTTGGCGCTCCGGTACCGCTTGCCATGCGGTAGCAGAGAGAACAGTCTATGACTAGGGTGACTGGAGTCTTTGACAATTTTGAGGGCCTTCCTCTGACACCGCCTGGTATAGAGGTCCTGGATGGCAGGAAGCTTGGCCCCAGTGATGTACTGGGCCGTACGCATTAACCTCTGTAGTGCCTTGCGGTCGGAGGCCGAGCAGTTGACATACCAGGCGGTGATGCATTCAGTCAGGATACTCTCGATGGTGCAGCTGTAGAACTTTTTGAGGATCTGAGGACCCATGCCAAATCTTTTCAGTCTCCTGAGGGGGAATAGGCTTTTGTCGTGCCCTCTTCACGACTGTCTTGGTGTGTTTGGACCATGATAGTTTGTTGGTGATGTGGGCACCAAGGAACTTGAAGCTCTCAACCTGTTCCACTACAGCCCCGTCGATGAGAATGGGGGCTATGAGTTGTCTTGAGCGGGTAGCTTAGTGGTTAAGAGCGTTGTGCCAGTAACCAAAAGGTTGCTGGTTCTATTCCCTGAGCCAACTAGATGAAAAATCTGTCGGTGTGCCCTTGAGCAAGGCACTTAACCCTAATTGCTCCTGTAAGTCGCTCTGGATAAGAGCGTCTGCTAAATGACAAAAAATAAATACAAATAAAATAAATAAATAATGATTCCATATACCAAACAATGACATAATTCTAAACACATCACTTCCCTGTGTTATTCAGGTGAGTGTTTTGGCCCAAAGGAGTGTTTGGCCCAGGTGTGTCCATCCCTGTGGGAGAGAAATTCTCCATCCTAGTGGTGGAGAAATGCTACTACAGCTGTAGGATCTTAATTTAAACCAGTCTCCTACAGCATGAAAATTATCCTGCAGCAAAAGGAAATGTGAATTATTATGTGGATGAGGTGATCCAATTAAGATCCTAAATCTGGACATGGAAGAACTTGACTGGCCTGTACAGTGCCCAACCTCACTAATGCTCTTGTGGCTGAATGGAAACAAGTCCCAGCAGCAATGTTCCAACATCTAGTGGAAAGCCTTCCCAGAAGAGTGGAGGCTGTTATAGCAGCAAAGGGGGGGAACAACTCCATATTAATGCCCATGATTTTGGAATGAGATGTTCAACATTACAAACTTTAGAAGCATTTTTTCACCTCAAATACACTACAAGTTTTACATTTCCTACTTTGCAGGAAAATGCTCCTAAATCCTATATCTGGACATGGACACCTTTATGTCAGCCCACCCCTCCATGATGACTTCACCATAGAGATCCTATTATTATACAGTATTATACATGTCATTCAGTGTTTCAGTGTTTCCCAAAGTGTCAACAACATTTTGGTTTTTGCCCTGATTCATCTAATCAAAGGCTTGATGATGAGTTGATTAGCTGAGTCAAGTGTGTTGTTGCAATAACTAAAATGTGCATCCCTTTGGGTCCCCGGGACCAGGATTGGGAATCCCTGATGTAACTCTATTGGCTCCACTAATGGCCAGCAGGTAGAGATGATAGAGTACATAAGCCTGTTCAACCTGCCCAGGTACTCACAGTAGACGTGGGCTGTCAGGTCCACCATATCACCTGAGGAGGTGGGTTCAACTTTACATCACGTTACATGATAAACAGTGGCTTTAGTAGTTGACGGTGTTGATGGAGTTGTTGACATTCTGGTATTTAGTTTGATGTCTGAAGTGAGTGGTTTAACCCTTTTTTTAGCAGCTGGTATCGAATGCGGTAACATTTAATAAAGTAAAAAAACAATTTAAATATAAAATGCATTTATTTTATTTATTTTTAATGTACGTTTTTGATTAACTTGGATAATTCTCTTTGCACTAACGATGCTTCAATGATGCTTGTGTCAACAGGTGAATTAATACACAGTTATGAATGTCTTTATTTTTATAATAATGTATTAATTGTTAATGTATTTCCCCAGATTACTACCAGCCAGAGGGAACCGTTAACACCACCAGTCAGGATGAGCTCCCTGACCTCTGACGTTAACCAGACAGAGAACATCAACACCATCATCCGACCCCCTTACTTCTTCATCAGTGGTTTCATAGCCATCCCCCACATGAAGTACTACTACGTCTTCCTCTGTTTTGTATACATCATCTCTCTGGTTAGTCCATAGCTCTGGTCCAGGGTGTTACTAACTAGCTCTGGTCCAGGGTGTTACTAACTAGCTCTGGTCCAGGGTGTTACGTGCGGCCAGCATCAGCTAGTTGGTCCAGTTGATAAAACTCAAAAGTTGTTCACTTTCATATAGAAGTAAAACTTAAGAAAACCTAATATACATTTCAGCTGAACTATGTTGGGGCCTATAGCACCACCCATAGTCACTGGCCTAATGCATGTACCTGCATTTCCATTTTGGGTCATTTCTGATGTGTGTGTGTGTGTGTGTGTGTGTGTGTGTCTTTTTGTGTGTGTGTGTGTGTGTGTGTGTGTGTGTGTGTGTGTGTGTGTATTGGGTCTAGGTGGGAAACACCTTCGTCATGACTGGCATCTACGTGGACCGTAGTCTCCAAAGGTAATCAGACCTCTTTTATCTCATTAACATAATACAGTATAATACTTCCTTTATTGGACATTCTATAAAGGAAGTATTATAGTTCCTTTATCCCCTGGCCTTCATAGACATGTGTGGGAGCATGCCCTGGCCCCCAATCTCCTTTACATGACATTTATATTAATATTATTAGATATTTATGTTATGATCTTACCTTACAGCCCCAAGTACATTGCTGTGTTCAACCTGGCCTTCACAGACGTGTGTGAGAGCACGGCCCTGGTCCCCAAACTGCTGGATATGTTCCTGTTCAGCAGACAGCTCATCTCCTACGACCAGTGCCTCACTAGCCTCTTCTTCATCTTCCTCTTCCTCACCATGCAGTCCTTCAACCTCACCATCCTCTCCTATGACAGGCTGGTGGCCATCTGCTGCCCACTCAGGTCTCAGATAATAAATCAAATCATTGACTAAATTCAAATTCAAAAAGCCTACATTATGTGACCCTTATGGGATAAATAACGTATTTTTAATTGAATGATTTGATTTATTTGACAATTTATTCAAAATTATTTTGTAAATGTATTAAATAAAAAATATGTTCTAACACACCATATGTATCCATATGGATACACTGTATTTAAAATATATAGAAGGATATAGTTACCTGGCAGCGGAGCCACCTTCATCACAGAGGTTTACCCAGGGTGAGGCTTGGCCATTGCACTCGGGCCGTGCTGACTCCTGCAAGTTCCCCAAATGTGGGAATCTCGACTGAATAATTATAAAACCATTGAGGATAATAACACGATAAAGTTGAACAGATTATTATTTCCCACAGAGATCCTATTAAATTACTAGAGGGGCTATGTCATCAACCCTCAAAGTTCCATTCTAGTGTTCTTTCCAGGTACCACATGATGGTGACTCACAGGTCCATGCTCCGGCTGACTGGGGCTGCCTGGACGTTTGCTGTGTTGATGCTGTTGATCTCTGTGGGCCTCATCACCCGCCTCTCTTTCTGTAGGTTAGTATGTACCATGTTGTAGTGCAATGACTCTACAGCAAACATAGCTTCTGTGAATATAGCTTACTCTGATAAATCAAATCAAACTGTTTGTTTCAGTCGTAGTGTACGAACCTCCAGTCCAATAACTTA
The DNA here is from genome assembly GCF_964263955.1 of Coregonus lavaretus. Taxonomy (NCBI): domain Eukaryota; kingdom Metazoa; phylum Chordata; class Actinopteri; order Salmoniformes; family Salmonidae; genus Coregonus; species Coregonus lavaretus. The sequence goes on from NW_028164896.1 coordinate 269,368, forward strand.
TTGGTGCTGGGTACGACAAATAAACTCATGAAATGCAGACTTGATAAAGAAGTTCGGGTCAAAACCTTGCACAATAAACATTAAGGACACCTGCTCATTCATATCAGACATTCCAGTGGATAAGGAGGTGAACCTGAAACCGGTGGAGAAAATGTTGCTGAAGACACATTTCTGTTGTTCGCTCTGATATCTGCACAATAAAAATGTTGTATAATGTATTGTATTGTAGGTCTCTGGTGATCAACAGCTACTTCTGTGACCACGGTCCCCTGTTCCGTCTGGCGGCCCCCTGTTCTGATGTGGTCCCTAACATAGTGATGAGCCAAATCAACACCTGTATAGTCCTCTATCTCCCCATGGTCTTCATCATATCAACCTACATCTGTATCACACACGCCCTGTTCACCATCACAGTGCCCCAGGACAGGTGAGAAGTAATCCAGATTGGTATCAGTAAGTCATGTCAAGACAGTAAGTAGCCTTGTCCAAGCCAGAAAGGCCTACATACTGATTGGTGTGAGGCCTCAGAAATATGTTGTTAGAGTGATGGACTTGTTAGAGTGATAAATACTGGGAAATATTGAGAATACAATTAAACTTACTGGATAGATGATCACATACTGTACTGGCACACATTCTCTCTCCACCTCTCTCCCTCCACCTCTCTCTCTCTCTCTCTCTTTCTCTCCGTCCACCTCTTTCTTTCTTTCTTTCTTTCTTTCTTTCTTTCTTTCTTTCTTTCTTTCTTTCTTTCTTTCTTTCTTTCTTTCTTTCTTTCTTTCTTTCTTTCTTTCTTTCTTTCTTTCTTTCTTTCTTTCTTTCTTTCTCTCTGTCTCTCTCCCTCCATCTCTCTCTCTGTCTCTCTCTCTCTCTCTCTCTCTCTCTCTCTCTCTCTCTCTCTCTCTCTCTCTCTATTACCCTCTCTATTTCCCTCTCTCTCACTCTCTCTTTCTCTCTCTCTCTCTCTCTCTCTCTCTCTCTCTCTCTCTCTCTCTCTCTCTCGCTCTCTCTCTCTCTCTCTCTCTCTCTCTCTCTCTCTCTCTCCTTCCCAGACTCAGAGCCATTAAGACATGCACCTCACACCTAATACTGGTGGCCATATTCTACTTGCCTGTTATTTTAACATACGTCCTCCACCCCATCATACCAACCAACGCCCGGATCATCAACCTCTCCCTGACCTCGGTACTGCCACCCATGCTCAACCCCATCATATACGTTCTGAAGACAGAGGAGTTTAAGGTATCGGCCAAGAAGCTGCTCAGAAGAGGGGCCCAGAGAACTGTGGCGCAGGTCAAACCAACATGAAGTACTTGAATTATTTATCTTAAACATAATATATTTACAGTGCCTTCAGAGAGTATTCATACCCCTTCGTTATGCCACATTTTGTTGTGTTACAGCCTGATTCAAAATTGATTCAATATATTTTTTCCCTCACCCATCTACACATAACACCCCATTATGACAAAGTGAACACAGGTTTTTAGAAATGTTTGCAAATGTATTGAAAATGAAATACTGAAATAGCTTATTTATATAATTATTCACACCCCTAAGTCAATACATGGCAGCAATTAAAAGCTGTGAGTTTTTCTGGGTATGTCGCTAAGCGCTTTGCACACCTGGATTGTTCAATATTTGCACACTATTCTTTTAAAAATTATTCAAGCTCTGTCAAGTTGGTTGTTGATCATTGCTAGTCAGCCATTTTCAAGTCTTCCCATAGATTTTCAAGCCAATTTAAGTCAAAACTGTAACCAGGCCACTCAGGAACATTCAATGCCATCTTGGTAAGCAACTCCAGCGTATATTTGATATATGTTTTAGGTTATTGTCCTGCTTAAAGGTGAATTTGTCTCACAGTGTCTGTTGGAAATCAGACTGAACCAGGTTTTCCTCTAGGATTTTGCCTGTGCTTAGTTCTATTCAATTTATTTTTTATCCTAAAAAGCTCTCTACTCCTTGCCAATGACAAGCATACCCATAACATGTTGCAGCCACCACCATGCTTGGAAATAGGAAGAGTGGTACTCAGTGATGTGATGTGTTGGATTTGCCCCAAACACAACGCTTTGTATTCAGGACATAAAGTTAATTTCTTTGCCACTTTTTTAACAGTTTTACTTTAGTGCCTTATTGCAAACAGGACGCATGTTATGGAATATCTTTATTGTCTATAGGTTTCTTTCTTTTCACTCTGTCATTTAGGTTAGTATTGTGGAGTAACTACAAAGGTGTTGAGCCATCCTCAGTTTTCTCCTATCACAGCCATTAACCTCAGCAACCGTTTTAAAGTCACCATTGGCCTCATGGTGAAATCCCTGAGCAGTTTCCCTCCTCTCTGGCAACTTAGTTAGGAAGGACGCCTGTATCTTTGTAGTGACTGGGTGTATTGATACACCATCCAAAGTGTAATTAATAATTTCACCATTCTCAAAGGGATATTCAAAAACACATAACACCCCATTATGACAAAGTGAACACAGGTTTTAGGAAATGTTTGCAAATGTATTGAAAATGAAATACTGAAATAGCTTATTTAGATAATTAGTCACACCCCTAATTCAATACATGGCAGCAATTAAAAGCTGTGAGTCTTTCTGGGTAAGTCGCTAAGAGCTTTGCACTGCTGGATTGTTTCCCTCCTCTCTGGCAACTTAGTTAGGAAGGACGCCTGTATCTTTGTAGTGACTGGGTGTATTAATACAGCATCCAAAGTGTAATTAATAACTTCACCATTCTCAAAGGGATATTCAATGTCCGCATTTCTTTTAGAATTCAACCGATCTACCAATAGGTGGCCTTCTTTGCAAGGCATTGGAAAACCTCCCTGGTCTTTGTGGTTGAATCTGTCTTTGAAATGCACTGCTCGACTGAGGAACCTTACAGATAATTGTATGTGTGGGTACAGAGATTAGGTAGGCATTCACAAATCATGTTAAACACTTTTATTGTACACAAAAGGAGTCCATGCAACTTATTATGTGACTTGTTTAGCACATTTTTACTCCTGAACTTATTTAATTTTGAATTAATTTGTAAACATTCCTAAAAACGTAATTCCACTTTGACGTTATGGGGGTATTGTGTGTAGGCCAGTGACACAAACCATTTTAAATTCAGTCTGTAACACAACAAAGTCAAGAGGTGTGAATACTTTCTGAAGGCACTGTATATTATGTCTATAAGCTTTTTATAGCCATTCAAAAAAATAACAAATATCAGCGTGACATCATGATTTAATGTATTTAATGTATATTTAGACATACTTATATTTAGAAGTACTTGAAGTGTCGAGTTTATTTATATCTCCTTTTTGCTCTCTCGTTTGCTACCTTTATTTTTACATGTTTCGTTTTTTGTTTGGAAGAAAGCTATGTATATAATATAATAATATATAATATGCCATTTAGCAGACGCTTTTATCCAAAGCGACTTACAGTCATGCGTGCATACATTTTTTTTTTTTTTTTGTGTATGGGTGGTCCCGGGGATCGAACCCACTACCTTGGCGTTACAAGCGCCGTGCTCTACCAGCTGAGCTACAGAGGACCAGCTGAGCTACAGTTATGATGTGTGATGTGTTATGTTCACTTCAACATACCTTGGCAGTTACTGTTGTTTGTCCCTCTTGAGTCACAGTAGCAACAACATAGCCACTTCCTCAAATCTTTCATTCATTGTAAAGTTTTTTTGCCCAGGAGGTCTTTGTCGCGCAATTTTACATCTACATCATCAGCAAGCTGTCAAACTATCGTAAATAAAGCACAAGCTGCTACACACTGTTTATCAGTCCCCAAAATCACTAGCTAGCTAAGTTCCATCTCTGTGTTTGTCAATAACGCTAGCTAGTACAAGTAGCTAGAACAATGGATTCACTTTTTTCAATGCTAGTTAAGGATACTATAGTTATCACGTTTCTCACTGGATTTATTAACTACAAAAGTGCCACTCTGCACACACATGCTAGTTCTGATCCGACGTTAGTTAAGCTGTAGTGTCGAGTAAATGTTGCTAATTATGCCGTAACAAAGGAGTCCGCTTATACTGAACTTTGATCATACGTTTTATTCATATCACAAGATTTCAGCATAAGTTTACAGATGTCTAGAGCATCCGGAGAGCAGTGTCCCAAAAGAATATGTCTGCTCTGCCCTTCTTTGTTTAAACCCATTACTTATAATATTCTCCAAAATATGGGTGGCTCCCTCTACTGTCCAATCCCCTGTCTACAACACACACTCCCTGTCTTCTATGGGGCGTCACCCTAAAACAGCTCCCTCTGAAACTAAATAAACATCCTCTCAGGTTCCACTTGAAAACATTAGCAAAGTCATAATTCTTAATACACTACATATTTCCCCCCTTCGAGACTAACTAAAAGTCTCGAAAACAAAAATAATAGGATTATGACAAGTAACAATTTCTCTTATTGAGTATCTTTAACATTAAACCAAATCACTTTTCTCTGGAGTGTAAATACCTTTCTATGAAATATGAACAAATCTTTATGAAGTGTGAATACATTACTATGAAATATGAACAAATATTTATGGAGTGTGAGAGCGAAAAACCTGTCTGGCAGCCTTCTCTCCAAATACCCATCCATCAATCAAGACAGTAAAATTCTCTCACGGCCCCTCTGCCCCAGGCAACCACCTAGGTACTCCAGATCAATTCATAAATCTTTATCAATGCATTTGAAACTATGATGCCATTAAATACACATGAAAGCCCCAGCAAACAAAATACTATCCAAAATGTCCACTCTCAGGCTGGTCGACCCATCGGACCCTACGGTGGATTATCTCTATCCCTGCCTAGACTTCATGTCCCTAAGATTCCATGAAATAAACAAAAACATCTAAGATCCCCACATGTATTCAATAACATCAAATATCATTCTACAAAAATTAATACAGAAAGAATATGACACAAATTATGTATTACACATGCAAATATGTCTATATTTCATTGCAGACACTGGAATGTAGTCCACTACACTTCATCTCCTCCGCAGTGTCGACTTCCAATGCATCTTCGATGATGGAATTGGAACATTTCCACACCTTCATTGTTCCATCTCCTCCAGTCCCCTCCTATTGTCCTTTCATATTGTCCTTGTTTGAGTATTTCAATCTCTACATATTCCCCCATATGCTTCTGGAAGAAAAGAAAAGACCAAACAGTATCTTTTGCAAAACAACACATTCAAATTAAAACATCAATATCAACTAAGAATATAAAATGATATATAAATGATATATGAAAGAATATAAAAATGATATAAAAATGATATATGAATGATAGAATAATGTCATTCATTCATACATTTCCCCCCTTTGATTCATAACAAAATACTAAAATCACACTAATATTGAAAAACATTTGAAAAATAATCAAATAATCAAAAAGGATATTTATCCATCAATACTCCATCCAGTCCTACTTGTCCCTCTTCATCCAGATCAGGAGCAGTCAACAACGGCATCTGAGTGTTGTCTCCAGGCATCACAACTCCAACCCATCTCAATATCATATCTTTCGCAAAGGTCAGTAACAAGATACAAAAGCAAAACATCACACACAGTGCTATCAAAGCTGCTACTAAAATCTGAACAATCACTGCTCCCACTGGGCCTAACTGATCTTGCAACCAAGACTTCGCTGACCATCCAGCACCTTCAGATCTACCAAATGCATCCCTTATATTCTTCAATGCATCTATAACACTAGTGATATTATCTGAACTATCTGGAATCAAAATATAACAATCATCCCCCGTCAAATTCATAGCCAAACATAAGCCACCTTGTTTTGCCAGAATATAGTCAAGAGCCATATCATGTTTTAACAGCTTCAGTCTGTGACTTCTTTGAGTATTCGACAGAAGGTTAAACCCTCTTATCGTTTCATTTGCAAAACCCTGCAAAGTATAGGTCATATTATCAATATGATCTTCCCAAATTTTACACCATACCATGGAAAAATCCCCACTTCTCTCTTAGACTTATCCTCCAATGATAGGCTTCCCAGACTATGAAATTCCTCTAAAATTGGTGCTGGAGCTATCTGCTCCCTTGTAATCAAATGCGATATATTTATGGCTTTAATAACTATCAATGTTGAAAGAGTTAAATTGCTTCTCACTGTCGTTATAATAGGCTGAAGTGTTGATGTCCTTGTTGTTACTTCATCCATTCTCCCTAAGACTTTGAACTCTTTACTTGTATTTCCATCTATCACCACTAGTGTCACTCTCTCTTCCTACTAACATTGAAACTTAACTAACTGTCCTAGAGTTCCTTCAACCCTAGTTCTCCTAACTTTTTTAATCTAATCTTTTCTCCTAACTTTTAAAAACCCTTCCACTGATTTATTCACAAAATCCCTTTACTACCAATTTTTAGAATATGTGATCGGGTAATCCCCACCTGCTTCTGACTTCTTTACACACAGACTTGGCAAACGATTGAACATCTTTTAGCCTAGTTTGAAATCACTTGGTGTAGGAATGTAACCAAGAATAACAGTCACCCCTTTTAACTTAATTTTTCAGACAGATTGTCTAATAGGCAGTCTAATAGATTGTCATAGGAAGGAGGACATTATCTTTTCAAGCAAATATGATTCCCAAAAACCCTACTCTTTTAAAATCTTCTACCAGACAGCCGTCTAGTGTACATCTTATTGTACAGTTCAATTTACACAATGCATCTCTTCCCAACAATGCAATAGGTATATGTTCTGATACCAGTATGTGTATTTTAATTTCTCTTTGATTTTTATAGCAGAGCTCAATTGGTTCCTTAAGAGTAATCAACTGTTTTACTCCCTCAAATCCCTATCCTAATTAGTTAATTTTACATAGTGAGATGTTTAACCTCATTAGGCTGAACACAGATAAAAGCTTTTCCACTATCACTTCTCATAGTCCTCTTATTTTCACTTCAATTGTTGGATATTTTTTTTCTTCTCCCTAATCGGTGCTATCAGCTGACACCCCCCTTCGGATCTTCTAGGCACTCTAGAATCCTTGCTCCTTTAAGGGTTCACCTGTCCTCCAGATGATCTTCACTTGCTCCTTTATCTTCCTCAGAAATTCCCTCTATTGTTTCCTCCTGGCACATTGCACTCACAGGCAAAGTGACCAACCTGTCCACAATTATAACACACTTCTGAAAGTTGCTGGAAGTGTGTCTGAAACCTTCCTCCTCCTTCTAAGCCTTCTCGTCCTTTTCCTCTCCAATTCTGTGTCTGTCCAGAAACTGGCTGTGGATATGGAACAACTGGAACCGCTATTGGTGGCTGATACAATTGCATTTGACCTTGTTCAGTTGAAGTTGTAGCAGTGATTGTTGATTTTGTGCACCCTGATTCTGCATAACCAAAGCTTGTTTCTTCTCCTTCTTATTCTCCCCCAGCTGTATTTGATTGAGTTTTCTGAGAGTTTCTTGGTCCTGTTCTTTCTGGTTGTGTTCCTTTTTTCTGTACAAATCCACTTGATGGGCTATATGATCTGTATAGACATCTTTTGTCATGCTTCCAAGTCCAACCACCTCTGCCAGTTTACTCCTTACTGGTGAGGGCAGTCCCATCTGCAATTTAGCTCTCAAAATTGACTGCTCAATTTGACTCACATCTGGATCATTTCCAGTAATATTTCTCCACACTTGATGAACTCTTGACACATAGGCTCTCGGATTTTCTTGTTGTCCTAGTGGGTCAATCAGAATGTTATCAGGATGTACATTTGTTGGAAATGTATCTTTCAATGCTCTCCACAGACGATTCCTACTTGCAGCCAACAATTCAGGGTCGTTCACTGCAGTCCCCACATATCTATTCAGTCCCGCTCTCTGAAAAATGTCTTCCATACCTGGAATCCTCAGGAGATTAGCCAAAAGTCTCTTAATGTCTCCTATAGCAGACTGTGTTCCCACCGTAATTTCTTCCAATTTTGAAATCCAAGGATAGGCTCCATCTTGAAGAGTAGGCAGATTCTCAAGTATATCTGACATATTGGTACTTTGCAAAGGCTTATATTCTAAGTTTCGACCTCGAATGATCACCGGCATAATTTTCTTGCTAGTGCCCTCTTTCCTTGGCCTCAATGTATATTTTTTCTCAGATTCTTGGGATTCTTTTCTCAGCAATTTCTTCTTCTGTATCGTCAGCTTCTTGAGTTGTTCCTCCAGTTCTTTTACTTCTCCTAAACTATTCGCTTTATCCAGGCATGATACGCATCGGTCTATATCTCTTTCTATTTCTTCTGTGCTAGTCATTGCTGGATAAAATCCTCTTGAATATGAAGCACCCTTACTCTCCCACTCTTTATCGCTGTCTTCATCTTTGCTTTTATCTGAACTCGAATCTCTTGTATTCTTCTTCTTCAAACATCCATCACCCTTTTTTTCCGCTCTTGCCAACCTCCGTCTGATCACAGGGTCATATCCACCCATGATCTCTTCTGGATCACTCTGATCATCATCATCATCATCATCATCATCATCATCTTCATCAGGTTCCATTCTCCTGAACTTCATTCTACCCTTAGTTTCCAGACATCTCGGTTTTTTCTTACTTCTGGAGTTTGGATTCATTTTTATGGTCGTTTCTGCTTGTCCTCTCTCTATTATTCGTTCATCTTCATCTCTGATGCAGTAATCACCCTCCTGAACAATCACTGGAAGCTGAGGATAGACGTCCTTAAGCTCTACTTCTTCCTCATAAGGTGGGGGTCTTTTTGCTGAATCCGTATGTGAGAAAGGTGTACTGACTTCTGCCATTAGTTTTTCTGTCGCCTTTCCTTGTTTCACCATTCTCTCTATACCTTTGTTTATTTTATCGTTGGCATCTTTTATCAGTTTTTGTCCTTCATTCTTGAACAACTTAAGAACACCCAGCTCTCTTTGTGTCTTTTCTTTACGTTGTTCCCTTTTTTTTCCTTTCTTTTGATCTGCTTTATGAATTGACAGAAGCACTTTCATTATGTTGATTACATCAGGGTTAAGAGTCCCTTCCACTGGCCATGGTTGTTCAATGTCAGGCCAACGTTTGTTCCATTTTCCAGATAACTTCGCAATACCATTAACTAGAGGATTACTATTTTGTACTATATCAACAGGTGTAATTACCTTCATAGTCCTGATATCCTTTTTCCCCATTGTAACAACTCTTTTATATTCCTTTATTGTGAATTATTTTTATTATTTTAGAATATATAGCTTATAGTGTCCTCCCTTTAATTTTTAATATAAACTAAAAAAAAAAAAATGAAAATAAAAATAATAAAAATTAATCAATAAAAAATTTGAATTTCAAAATAATAATAATTATTATATATATATATATTTTAATTAAACAATTAATCAATAAATTTATGAATAATCAAAACAAAAAAACAAAAAATTTATATTTCCTATTTTACTAATTTATCAATTAGTGGCTATCTTACCACCTTCAATCAGGAAAAGTACAGGAAAGTAGACAACTTCAGAGCAATCCAAAAAGAAAACACCTATAATCCAGCAACACTACAGTACTCATAAACCAATTATTTAATAAGCACCAAATGACCTCAATCTTACAGAATAATGTCAGTACTCGATTCCCAACGCAACTGTAATCAAACCCACTTATGCACAAAAACTCCAATACGCAATTACTTCAATTGATCAGTCTGTTGCCAAGTCCCTTCCAAATTGTCATAACATCAAATATCCTGTAGGGGAAGGCTTTTGTAAACATGACAGTACTAGCCTGATATTTGACGAGATCCGGTGCAGCAGACTCTGTCACGTCACACCCTGTCACGTGATGTATATGTCAGCATTTCCTCTCTTTCTCTCTCTCCTCTCATATGACAAAAGAACAAAGAAACAGACAAGAATTTAGTAGTTTATGCAGTCACTGAGTTACTTTAACCATTCAATATTCCTCCAGTCACATTCGCGCTAAGAATTAACTCAGGAATCGCATAAATAGCTCAATAACATTTTTATTTTATTTATTTAATTATTTTTATTTTTAATCCGTCAACATCTCTCTCTCATTTATCAATTCAATAGGTCTCAAGAAAACAGTTTCATCTTCAAACAACAGCCGATGTAACAACCAGAATAAACCATTAGACTCTAAATCTCTACGTTCGTCTGCGTCTCCCCACAGCACAGTGTAGCAGAGGAGTGACCTATTTACCCCTACGTCACTCTAGTGTCGTAAAATCATACGCATGCGCAGTACATTCATCACTTCGATTTCACAGTGGAAGGAGTTCTCTATCAGCTCTCTTCACTCCAGACAACAGAACGTTAGCAGTCTGCTATACCTCCTCTCTTTTACCCTTATAGACAAACAATAACACTTAACAGAGCTCACAAAACATAGGGCACCAAACCCACACTAACTAAACACACCTTTTGGTGGCTCGTCCCATTCCTATGGACCACCAAGGAAAAAATATTAAACATAACCCGCATCAAAAATTGGCATGTAGCAAGAATTAGCATTTAGCATTAGCATTAGCATTAGCATTAGCAGTAGCATGTAGCATGAAGCATAATTAGCAGGCCACGTTAGCATTTCTCCCTCCGCCGTGCCGTAAAATGTCTTTGTTAGCTAAATTTGTGCTACCACGAGGACTGTGGAATTGACACGAGAGATTACATCAATCAAATAATTAGTCAACTATTAGCTGAGAGGCAACATGCATTATCAATATACCACGGCCTCCAGTCCCCAGGACTCACCTAAACACACCCAACGCGTTATTAGGATTTTTGGCCCACCTTAGAGGTCGCCTTTATCACGGGCTTCCGTTGATCCACAGCGGTTCTAAGTTACATACATCTGCCTTCCTTATTCCTCTCAATCGATTGTTCTTGAACTCTTATTCAAGCAAAATATCTCTATAGACACTCAATAGGCACTCCCCCCTTTTGCGCTGTTTACCAGTGCAAAGAAATTTAGAATGGTTAGGCCAGACCCTTAGTCCACAGCAATAAAAGCAACAGAAGCACACATCGGTCCCCTACGGTACATCTCCTGAGCGCACACCCAAAAGCTGACGAAGGAAACACACACAAGACCGTGAGAAATCTCACCTTAAGCCGGCGTCTTGAGCGAGAGTCACGTCGTTGCTCATGAATATAACACTGAAGAGACGCAGACCCGCCTCATCACTCGTCGCCAAATTTGTAGTGTCGAGTAAATGTTGCTAATTATGCCGTAACAAAGGAGTCCGCTTATACTGAACTTTGATCATAAGTTTTATTCATATCACAAGATTTCAGCATAAATTTACAGATGTCTAGAGCATCCGGAGAGCAGTGTCCCAAAAGAATATGTCTGCTCTGCCCTTCTTTGTTTAAACCCAGTACTTATAATATTCTCCAAAATATGGGTGGCTCCCTCTACTGTCCAATCCCCTGTCTACAACACACACTCCCTGTCTTCTATGGGGCTTCACCCTAAAACAGCTCCCTCTGAAACTAAATATACATCCTCTCAGGTTCCACTTGAAAACATTAGCAAAGTCATAATTCTTAATACACTACAAAGCCAACTCTGAAAGTTCAAAGGCGTTGTCACGCCCTGGCTCTAGGGACTCTTTTAAGTTGAGCCAGGGTGTGTAGAGTTTATGTTTTGTGCTCGTTGTGTCTAGTCTAGTTTTTGTATATCTATGTCGGCCAGAGTGGTTCTCAATCAGAGGCAACGAGTATCAGCTGTTGCTGGTTGTCTCTGATTGGGAACCATATTTAATCAGGTGGTTTTCCCACAGTGTTTGTGGGATCTTGTTCTGTGTTGGTTTTTACCTGTGGACGTCACGTATCGATTTGTTGTTTTGTTCATGTATCATTTAATAAATAAGTATGTTCACCTTCCACGCTGCGCCTTGGTCCTCTATATCCAACGATCGTGACAGAAGATCCCACCAATACAGGACCAAGCAGCGTGCCCAGGCAGGAGAGGAGAAGCGGCACCAACCGGGCAGTCGTCGGACAGGCGAGGGGCACCCCCAATACATTTTTAGGGGGGGGCACATGGCAGGGACGACGGGGCCACTGGAGGCAGATAAGGGGCGAGTTGGTGGACGAGGAGAGAAGGCCACCGGGTTACGGGAGCCATTGGTGTATAGAGGGAAGGAAAATGTAGAGGCACGGCGAGAGGTACTGAAGTGTGTTGCCAGTCCGGTCCGGCCCGTTCCTGATCCCCGTGTAAGGCCAGTGGTGTGTGTTCCCAGTACGGTCCGGCCTGTTCCTGTCCATCGCGCCAAGCCTATGGTGCGCGTCGCCAGCCCGGCCCGGCGTGTTCCTGCCCCTCGCACCAAGCCTATGGTGCGCGTCGCCAGCCTGGCCCGGCCTGTTCCTGCTCCCCGCACCAAGCCAATGGTGCGCGTCGCCAGCCCGGCCCGGCGTGTTCCTGCCCCTCGCACCAAGCCAATGGTGCGCATCGCCAGCCCGGCCCGGCCCGTTCCTGCTCCCCGCGCCAAACCTGTGGTGCGCATCGCCAGCCCGTGCCCGTTTCACCGGTGCCTGGTCAGGTACCGGTCAGCTGCTCCACACCGGAGCCTGAGCAATCCGCTCCACCGAAGTCCAGTCCAGCTCCAGCCAGTGGGGCTAGACCAGACCAGGGGCACTACGGGGGGGTTAGTAGAGGGTGGTGGTCAAGCCCGGAGCCGGAACCGCCTCCGAGGAGGAATGCCCACCCAGCCCTCCCCTGTTCGGTGATGTTTAGGCGCGGTCGCAGTCCGCGCCTTTAGGGGGGGGTACTGTCACGCCCTGGCTCTAGGGACTCTTTTAAGTTGAGCCAGGGTGTGTAGAGTTTATGTTTTGTGCTCGTTGTGTCTAGTCTAGTTTTTGTATATCTATGTTGGCCAGAGTGGTTCTCAATCAGAGGCAACGAGTATCAGCTGTTGCTGGTTGTCTCTGATTGGGAACCATATTTAGTCAGGTGGTTTTCCCACAGTGTTTGTGGGATCTTGTTCCGTGTTGGTTTGTGGTTTGCACCTGTGGACGTCACGTATCGATTTGTTGTTTTGTTCGTGTATCATTTAATGAATAAGTATGTTCACCTTCCACGCTGCGCCTTGGTCCTCTATATCCGACGATCGTGACAGACGTTCAAAGTTCCTTCATAGAAACCGCTCCTCCGTAGGTATAATTCTGTGGGCCTAATTCAGATAATGCGTATCATACTAACAAGATGCCCAGAGCTACATGTACCCATCGTCTTCATGCCCAGCGCTCTCCTCACCCTTAACATTTCAGTCTACACTTTCCTGTCCAATGCATGTACACAGCTTAGCCCGTTCCATAGCAAGCTGCTCTATCTATTGGTGAAGTAATTTAATGTCGAGCTAAATGTAAAAAAAAAAAAAAAACGATTTCAGAGGTTTAAAAACGGAAACAAAAGAATTGAACGATTGGAAAATAATTTAGGTTCCATCCCCTGGTGGTGACGTGTGTCCTTCGGTGCCATTTTGTTTTTACAACTTTCTCACTATCTATTACCAGAGTGTATCAGTCTGGCAGTGTTTCATCAGGAATCATATTACTAAACAGTCTAGCGGCGGGACCAAAGATGCTCGCCAAGGGGTTTACAATTTTGGAATATTGACAAGTGGCAGTTGGGATGAAAGTACCCATCGTCTCAATTCTCATTTTGCCCAAAACAGGCAGACTGGAGTGATCACTATCAATCACATCGGCAAGTGGCCACTCCATAAACGACCTAGGGGCCAAGTGTTCTTTCAACATAACATTGGTATTGTGTTGTTTTATGTTAACAAGTCCGAGGCGCTGTGTGATGGGCAGGTCTGGAGGTTGGCAGCTATGATGGGATAGAGTGCAAACAGTGCAGCTCTTCCGCAGCATGACAATTCTCCCTTGGCATTATAATCCCGTGTTAGTGGGCATGATTATAATCTAAACCCAACCTTCATGTAAATCTTCAAAAAACTCTGTTTTGGAATATACTGACTTGTTGACCAAAATTATCCTACTTACAGTTTTTAGTCAATTATGGCCATGGAAAGTTTTTTTTTTGTGTGTGTTCACTTACCCTGTCACGGTTTCGGCCGAGGCTGCTCCTCCTCCTGGTTCGGGCGGGCTTCGGCGGTCGTCGTCCCCGGAGTACTAGCTGCCACCGATCTATGTTTCATGTTCGTTTGGTTTGGTCTTGATGTTGTACACCTGTGTCTAGTTAGTCCTCGTTAGTGTTCTATTTAGTTCTCGTTGTGTGTGTCTGTGTTTGTGTGTGATTGCGCTTCTGTTTCGTGTTGGAGCTACATTTTCCCTCCAGTGTTTTGGAGAGGTTATTTTGCACATGTTTGTGCGCCGTTTGTTTTGTCGCCTGTGTGCGCCGTGTATTCGCCTTCGGGCTTATTGTGCTTTTGTCTTTTATGAATATTGCACTAAAGCCTTTGAACTGAGCCTCTGCGTCCTGCGCATGATTCATACACCACACCCACCTTCAGCACCCGTTGACAGAATCACACACCTTAATGGAATCAGCAGGATCGGCAGTGACGCCTGTGTCGCTCGAGGAGCATCTCCGTGGGCAAGAGGGCCAGATAAGACAACTGGAGACCGCTCTACAGGAGGTAATCAACACCTTGCACCGATGGGAGGCCAGCAGGGTACCCACACCTCCACCTACCCTGCCCACCCCATCGGTCGGTCCACCAGTCCCAGGTTCGGAACCCAGGGGGATTCGGCTCTCGCTCCCGAGGGCGTATGACGGAACAGCTGCCGGGTGTCAGGGGTTCCTCCTGCAGGTGGAGCTCTACCTGGCCACTGTACACCCGGTGCCCTCGGGATACGAGAGCGTTTCCGCCCTCATCTCCTGTCTCACGGGCAAGGCGTTGGAGTGGGCTAACGCCGAGTGGAGGAGGATGGACGCCAACTCCATCACCTACGCCGAGTTCTCCCGGGGGAGCGTCTAGTCCATTTGAGACAGGGGAGGAGGAGCGCTCAGGTGTTCGCTCTAGAGTACCGGACTCTAGCGGCGGATGCAGGGTGGAATGAACGGGCTCTCATCGACCATTTTCGGTGTAGCCTCCGGGAGGACGTTCAACGGGAGTTGGCCTGCAGGGATACCCATCTGACTTTCGACCAGTTGGTCGATATGTCCATCCGTTTAGACACCCTGCTGGCCACCCGTGGACGTCCCGAGGGGGGTCCGTCCATTCCGCCCTCCGGCACCTCCGAGCCGAGCCCTATGGAGCTCGGGGGTGCCGGCGCTAGAGAACGGAGGAGGAAGAGCCCGAGGGGGCCTGTCTCCTGCACCAAGTGCGGTCGTGGAGGGCACACTGCGGCCAGGTGCTGGGGAGGGTTCTCCGGGGGAGAAGACAACAGGCCACGCACTGGGGGGGCCTCCCAGGTGAGTAGACGCCCCACTTACCCAGAGCTTTCTGTTGCGCACTTTTGTATACCTGTTGGTTTTCCACAGGTTGCACCTCATTCCCAGCATAAGGCGCTAGTAGATTCAGGCGCAACTGGGAATTTTGTTGATCTAAAGTTTTGTTTAGAGTTAGGGATCCCTCTCCTACCTGTTGACAAACCTTTTCCCGTTCATGCCTTAGATAGCCGCCCGTTGGGATCGGGGTTGATCAGGGAAGTCACAGCGCCACTTAGGATGTGTGCGCAGGGGGGTCATGAAGAGACTATACAGCTGTATCTGATCGACTCTCCTGCGTACCCAGTGGTGCTGGGAATTCCCTGGTTAAGCACCCATAACCCTGCTATTTCGTGGCAACAGAGGGCTCTCGATGGGTGGTCTGCTCAATGTGAGGGGTGATGTCTGGGTGTTTCCGTGGGGGCGACTTCGGTGGAAAGTCCAAACCAAGTGCCCGCACTGCACATTCCGCCTGAATATGGGGATTTAGCTCTTGTGTTTAGCAAAACTAGGGCGACGCAGTTGCCTCCCCATAGACAGGGGGATTGTGCGATTGATCTCCAGGCAGGAGCAGCGCTCCCACGGAGCCATGTGTATCCTTTGTCTCAAGAGGAGAGAAAAGCTATGGAGACTTACATAGCCGAATCTTTGAGACAGGGATACATTCGGCCTTCCACTTCCCCCGCCTCTTCGAGTTTCTTTTTTGTGAAAAAGAAAGATGGAGGGTTGCGCCCGTGCATTGATTACCGTGGTCTCAATCAGATTACTGTGAAATACAGTTATCCACTCCCTCTGATTGCGACCATGACGGAGTCATTGCATGGGGCGCGGTTTTTCACAAAATTGGATCTCAGGAGCGCGTATAACTTGGTGCGCATTAGGGAGGGCGATGAATGGAAAACAGCGTTTAGTACCACGTCAGGTCATTTCGAGTATCGTGTCATGCCATATGGGTTGATGAATGCTCCATCAGTCTTCCAATCCTTCGTAGATGACATTTTCCGGGATATGCAGGGACAAGGGGTGGTTGTGTACATTGATGATATTCTGGTGTACTCGTCTACCCGAGCCGAGCATGTAACCCTGGTGCGACGTGTATTGAGGAGGCTGTTGGAGCACGACCTATATGTCAAGGCAGAGAAATGTCTGTTTTTCCAGGAGTCGGTCTCCTTTTTGGGTTATCGGTTGTCCGCGTCAGGGGTGAGAATGGAGGTGGATCGTGTGTCCGCTGTGCGTAATTGGCAAACTCCAACCACTGTAAAAGAGGTGCAGCAGTTCTTGGGCTTTGCAAATTACTACCGGAGGTTTATCCGGGGTTTTGGACAGGTGGCAGCTCCCATCACGTCCCTTCTGAAGGGGGGTCCGGTGCGCCTGCAGTGGTCAGCTGATGCGGACAGGGCCTTTGGGAGACTGAAGGACCTGTTTACGTCGGCTCCGGTGCTGGCGCATCCGGATCCCACAATTCCCTTTCAGGTTGAGGTGGACGCGTCTGAGGCTGGTATAGGGGCCGTTCTCTCTCAACGGTCCGGCTCGCCACCTAAACTCCGCCCCTGTGCTTTTTACTCCAAAAAGCTCAGCCCGGCGGAGCGTAACTATGACGTTGGGGACAGGGAGTTGTTAGCTGTAGTTCAAGCCCTTAAGGTGTGGAGGCATTGGCTTGAGGGGGCTCAACACCCTTTCCTCATTTTGACTGACCATCGGAACCTGGAGTACATCCGGGCAGCGAGGAGACTGAACCCTCGCCAGGCTCGATGGAGTATGTTTCTCACCAGGTTCGTATTTAAAATCACGTACATCCCTGGGTCCCAGAATGGTAAGGCAGATGCACTGTCCCGGCGGTATGACACGGAGGAGAGGTCCGTTGAGCCTACTCCCATACTACCGGAGTCTTGCCTTGTGGCACCGGTGGTGTGGGAGGTCGATGCCGAGATCGAGCGAGCGTTGCGTACCGACCCCAGCCCTCCACAATGTCCTGAGGGTCGGAGGTACGTTCTGCTCGAGATTCGGGATCGACTCATCTACTGGGCTCACACGTCACCCTCCTCTGGACATCCGGGTATTGGCCGGACAGTGCATTGCCTTAGCACTAAATACTGGTGGCCTACTTTGGCTAGGGATGTGAGGGTTTACGTCTCCTCCTGCTCGGTGTGCGCCCAGTGTAAGGCGCCCCGACATCTGCCCAGGGGTAAGTTACAGCCCCTACCCGTTCCACAACGACCATGGTCCCACCTCTCGGTGGATTTTGTAACAGACCTTCCCCTCTCTCAGGGGAATACCACCATCCTGGTCGTTGTGGACCGGTTCTCTAAGGCCTGTCGTCTTCTCCCTATGTCGGGTCTTCCTACTGCCCTACAGACCGCTGAGGCCCTATTTACCCACGTCTTCCGGCATTACGGGGTCCCCGAGGATATAGTGTCTGATCGAGGCCCCCAGTTTACCTCCCGTGTGTGGAGAGCGTTTATGGAGCGTTTGGGGGTCTCGGTTAGCCTTACCTCGGGGTACGACCCGGAGAGTAACGGGCAGGTAGAACGTGTCAACCAGGATGTGGGTAGGTTTCTGAGGTCGTATTGCCAGGACCGGCCTGAGGAGTGGGCGCGTTACATTCCATGGGCCGAGATGGCCCAGAACTCTCTCCGCCACTCCTCTACCAACCTAACCCCTTTCCAATGTGTATTAGGTTACCAGCCGGTTCTGGCACCGTGGCAGCAGAGCCAGATCGAGGCCCCTGCGGTGGATGATTGGATGAGGCGCTCGGAAGAGACGTGGAACGCTGCCCACGTCCACCTGCAGCGGGCCGTCCTTCGTCACAAGGCGAGCGCCAATCTCCACCGCAGTGAGGGGCCGGTGTACGCACCCGGAGATCGAGTCTGGCTCTCTACCAGAAACCTACCCCTCCGCCTGCCCTGCCGGAAGCTGGGTCGGCGGTTTGTGGGGCCCTTTAAAGTCCTGAGAAGATTGAACGAGGTGTGTTATAGGTTACATCTACCTGTTGAATATAAGAATATTAACCCCTCGTTCCATGTGTCTCTTCTCAGGCCGGTGGTAGCTGGTCCACTCCAGGACAATGAGATAGGAGAGACTCCTCCGCCCCCATTGGACATCGAGGGGGCTCCGGCGTACACCGTTCGGTCCATCTTGGACTCCAGACGCCGGATGGGGGGTCTCCAGTATCTCGTGGAGTGGGAGGGGTACGGCCCGGAGGAGCGGTGCTGGGTGCCGCGGAGGGACATCCTAGACCCATCTCTCCTGTCGGAGTTCCACCGGGACCATCCCGCGCGCCCTGCTCCGCGTCCCCCTGGTCGTCCCCGAGGCCGGGGTCGGCGCACGGCTGGAGCCGCGCGTCAAGGGGGGAGTACTGTCACGGTTTCGGCCGAGGCTGCTCCTCCTCCTGGTTCGGGCGGGCTTCGGCGGTCGTCGCCCCGGAGTACTAGCTGCCACCGATCTATGTTTCATGTTCGTTTGGTTTGGTCTTGATGTTGTACACCTGTGTCTAGTTAGTCCTCGTTAGTGTTCTATTTAGTTCTCGTTGTGTGTGTCTGTGTTTGTGTGTGATTGCGCTTCTGTTTCGTGTTGGAGCTACATTTTCCCTCCAGTGTTTTGGAGAGGTTATTTTGCACATGTTTGTGCGCCGTTTGTTTTGTCGCCTGTGTGCGCCGTGTATTCGCCTTCGGGCTTATTGTGCTTTTGTCTTTTATAAATATTGCACTAAAGCCTTTGAACTGAGCCTCTGCGTCCTGCGCATGATTCATACACCACACCCACCTTCAGCACCCGTTGACATACCCTTTAAAGGCATACAGAAAATGTCATAATTAAAAAGCCTTCATAAAACCTTAATACATTACTTATAATCAGCAGCTGTCAAAAAGTACTTCTACAATAACCCGGCCTAGACCCCAAAGACCAAGCAGAAGCAGGAGCACAGTGGCCAGGAACAACTCCCTAGGCCTAGAGGGAAGAAACCTAGAGAGGAACCAGGCTCAGAGGGGAGGCCCGGGGCAGTTGTTTGGGAGTGTATATTACTATAATAGCATCACATATATTGTTGCTGTCCATATAGCCATATGCTACTAATAAATTAGTGCTACTCTCCTGCACCACACACACCCTTCGTTCCTTCTGGTCCATCTCCCTTCAGCAGCCCCGCAGCAGACTACAGACATAAATTAGCTGCTAGCTAAATCTGGTCAAACACATCTTTCTCTCAATTGTACTGAAACTAATGTTTGTGTTATACATTGTCCCTGCTCAAATAAACCTAATAAAAATATATAATAATAATATTAACTGTCAGGAATGCAGAGTGTCTGTCATCGTTTAAAGAGATTCGCCGGTGCTTTAGTTTTACTTTTTAGCCAGTAGTTCTAAAAGTAGTGCCCACAAGCCAAAAGGGGTCCCCGGATATTGCGCACTACGTCACATCCTGTATGTGCAGATATGTGCATCACGTCACTGGTCTTTCTCTCTCTCTCTCACTCTGCTGTGGGTGCATGATGTGCCTCTTGCTAGCTGTCACTCATATGGAGAGTGGCTGAAGCTCATTGGTTGAACTCGAATCGAAGCGCTGGACCACGTGGAGGAAAATGTACATTTAACATTTTAGTCATCTATCTTATCCAGAGGGACTTACAATTAGTGTATTCATCATAAGATAGCTAGTGGAACAATCACATCACAATCATAGTAAGTACATTTTTCCTCAGTAAAGTAGCTATCAGCAAAGTCCGAGCTAGTGGGGGGGGGGGGGGGGGGATTAGTTGAGGGGTGTGGGGGGTGGGGGGGGAGTTGAGGGGTGGGGGGGGTGGTGGGTTGAGGGGTGGGGGGGGGGGGGGTGCTGTGTGATTATTTAAAATACTCTTTGAAGTGGTAGGGTTCCTGATGCTTTCGGAAGATGGGCAACGAACTCGGCTCCAGGGTTCCACCATTGGGGTGCCAAGACAGAGAAGAGCTTGACTGGGCTGAGGGGGAACTGCCCTCCGGTAGGGGTGGGAGGGCCAAGAGACCAGAGGTGGCAGAACGGAGTGCTCGGGTTGGGGTGTAGGGTTTTAGCATAGACTGAAGGTAGGGAGGGGCAGTTCCTCTTGCTGCTCCGTAGGCAAGCACCATAGTCTTGTAGTGGATGTGAGCTTCGACTGGAAGCCAGTGGAGTGTGCGGAGGAGTGGGGTGACATGGGAGAACTTGGGAAGGTTGACCACCAGGCGGGCTGCAGCGTTCTGGATAAGTTCCAGGGGTTTGATGGCACAAGTGAGGAGCCCAGCCAACAGCGAGATGCTGTAGTCCAGACAGGAGATGATAAGTGCCTGGATTAGGACCTGCGCCACTTCCTTGGTGAGGTATGGTCGTACTCTATGGAGTCACTGGTTTGACGTCTGCAGAGAATGACAGGGTGTTTTCCAGGGTCACGCCAAGTTTCTTTGCACTCTGGGTGGGGGACACCGTGGAGTTGTCAACTGTGATGGAGATGGCTTTGAGCGGGTAAGCCTTCCCCGGGAGGAAGAGATGCTCCGTCTTGTTGAGCTTGAGGTGGTGGTGGGTCGAGTGTCATCTGCATAGCAATGACAAGAGAAGGTAGAAAATAGTTTCCTAGGGTTAGAGCCAGAAGCTTGACATTTAGAGTGATAGAAAGTGGCTTTAGCAGCGGACACAGAGGAAGAGAAGGTAGAGGAGTGAATGAAAGGATGATAGGTCCTCCGGAAGTTTAGTTTTTCTCCATTGTCACTCAGCTGCCCGCAGCCCTGTTCTGTAAGCTCGCAATGAGTCACTCAGCCACGGATCAGGAAGGGAGGGCCGAGCCGGCCAGGAGGAAATGGGACAGTGTGAGTCATAGGATGTGGAAAGGGGGGAGAGTAGGGTCGAAGAGGCAGAATCAGGAGACAGGAGGGAGAAGGATTTAGCAGAAGGGAGAGATGATAGGATAGAAGAGGAGAGAATAGTGGGAGAGAGAGAGAGACCATCTGGGTAGGGGCTGAGTGGTTAGGGTTGGAGGAAAGGGAGACAGAAAAGGAAACAAAGTAGTGATCAGAGACCTGGAGGGGGGTTGCAGTGAGATTAGTAGGAGAACAGCCTCTAGTAAAGATGAGGTCAAGCGTAATGCCTGCCTTGTGAGTTGGAGGTGACTGGAAAAGGATGAGGTCGAAAGAGGCAAGGAGGGGAAAGAGTGAGTTGGAAAGAAATGAATCGAAGGCAGATATCGGGAGGTTGAAGTCTCCAAATACGAAAAGCGGTGAGCCATGAAAATGATCTTATCAAGGTGTCCAGATCATTGAGGAACTCTCTAAGGTTACCTGGTGGGCAATAGATGACAACAATTTCAAATGAGGAGATGGACAGGTGAGAGAGGGAGAAAATAGTAAATCTCCACTTAGGAGAAATGAGTAGTTCTGTGCCACCTCCGCGACAACCAGATGCTCTAGGATTATGAGAGAACACATAGTCTGATGAAGACAGAGCAGCTGCAGTAGCAGTGTTCTCTGGGGTGATTCAAGTCTCCGCCATGGCCAAAAGGTTAAGGGACTAATTAACTCAGCATGTAGGGAAAATGTAGGGGGAAAATGGCGCAACACAACTTCCAGAAAAACAGTTGCTTTCTAACTAGGGATTTCGTGGCTAATTGAGGTAAAACAGTAATTCTGATCATACAGTAGATTATGCATTTGTGAACTACACATTGACATATCCAACCCAAAGCAGGAGACTTTAAAATACTTAGTAGTCGCCAAAGAGAATGTCTTAATGGCCCAGCTCAAGACTGTGCTGTTCAGAGAGGACCTCTATTAATTCAGGTCTCATGTCCTCCTGATCTGACGACACCTGTATATAGCTTTGTTTGTTCTCTCTGTCCTATGTTCTCTGTGTTTGGATTGCTTTCATTATTTATGTATTTTTTAACAAACGTTTTGCACCTTGGGTGTGAGAAATGCACTTTACAAATTAAATGAATTATTATTATTACTATTATTATTCAATCAAATCAAATCAAATGTTGTTTGCCACATGCGCCTAATACAACAGGTGCAGACATTACAGTGAAATGCTTACTTACAGCCCTTAACCAACAATGCATTTATTTTTAATAAAAAAGTAAAATAAAACAACAGCAAAAAAAGTGTTGAGAAAAAAAGAGCAGAAGTAAAATAAAATAACAGTAGGGAGGCTATTGTCACTTACGTTGAGAGACGGGTCAGACCAAGGTGCAGCGTGAAAAGCGTACATGTTTATTAACTCAAATAAACATACAACAAGACAACAACGTAACGTGAAGTCCAAAGGGCTATACACATACCAGCCTGACAGGAACAACATCCCACAATGCACAGCAGGCAATGGGCTACCTAAGGATGATCCCCAATCAGAGACAACGATTGGGAATCACACCCGGCCAAACCTAGCACTGCAACATAGAAATAGACTAACTAGAACATAAACATAGAATATATAACATAGAAACTCACGCCCTGACCAAACCAACTAAAGACAACAGGCCTCTCAAGGCCAGGGTGTGACAGTACCCCCCCAAAGGTGCGTACTCCGGCCGCACCAACCTGACTCATTAGGGGAGGGTCCGGGTGGGCTTTCAACCTCGGAGGCGGATCCGGCTCTGGGCGTGACGACCTCTTCCTCTCTGCCTCCCCGTTGCGCCCCTGGTCTGGTCTGGACCTCGACGCGATGCTTCCCCTCTCCTTCCTCCCACGATGCACCAAGACATGTCTGGACCCTGGTGTGGGAGACCCCGAATCTGGAGAGGGGCTGACGTCTGGGCCTGGATCGGCAATCCCCCCACGATGCATCAAGCCCTGTCTGGACCCTGGTGTGGGAGGCCCCGACCCTGGAGAGGGGCTGACGTCTGGGCCTGGATCGGCAATCCCCCCACGATGCGCCAAGCCCTGTCTGGACCCTGGTGTGGGAGGCCCCGACCCTGGAGAGGGGCTGACGTCTGGGTCTGGAGTGGAGCCGCTGACCGGAGCTGAACTGGACCCCGGTGGAGCGGAATGCTCTGACTCCGGAATGGAGCCGCTGACCGGAGCTGGATCAGGCACCGGTGGAGCGGATTGCTCTGGCTCCTGAGTGGAGCAGCTGACCGGGACTGGGCACCGGTGGAGCGGACTTCTCTGGCTCCGGAGTCAGGACGCACTGGGCTGTGAACGCGCACTGGCGACACAGAGCGTAGGACTGGCGCATGATATACTGGACCGTGAAGGCGCACTGGAGACCAGGAGCGTTGAGCCGGCACAAACCGTCCTGGCTGGATGCCCACTTTTGTACGACATGTGCGGGGCGCTGGCACAGGACGCACTGGGCTGTGAATGCGCACTGGCGACACAGTGCATATCTCCGCATACCTAGTTTCTTCTATGAACACACGCTCCTTCTGTTGCCTGACCAGCTCCTCTCTCCTTGCCTCCACTACTTCCTTCTCCCTTTGAGCCTCCTGTAGCACCTCCCTCTGAACGGATAATTCCTGCTCCCTCTGATCTAACAGCCCCCGTAACGTGGTGGCCTCCTCTCTGACTCTCGATCCGCAGGTCTTGGAGGACCTCGAAAATAGCGGCCTCCTCCTCTCTAGTCAGCCCTTTCCCGGCCTCCTGCTGCCTCGTCGTCCACCCCGTGAGCCCCCCCAAAAAATTATCTTGGGGCTGCTTCTCGGGCTTCCTCTTCGGCCGGCACCGTTGATGTCGCCGTTGATCCTCTCCTACCCGGGCTTTCTCCTTCATTGCCCTACCGTAACGGACGGACTCCTCCTCTGTGATTTTCCCCCAACTGAGGAGGACATCACCTCCCAAGAGGCGCAGTGGTCTAAGGCACTGCATCGCAGTGCTAGCTGTGCCACTAGAGATCCTGGTTCGAATCCAGGCTCTGTCGTAGCCGGCCACGACCGGGAGACCCATGGAGCAGCGCACAATTGGCCCAGTGTCGTCCAGGGTAGGGGAGGGAATGGCCGGCAGGGATGTAGCTCAGTTGGTAGAGCATGGCGTTTGCAACGCCAGGGTTGTGGGTTCGATTCCCACGGGGGGGCAGTATGAAAAAAATACAAATAGTGCAAATAGTCCGGGTAGCCATGATTAGCTGTTCAGGAGTCTTATGGCTTGGGGGTAGAAGCTGTTGAGAAGCCTTTTGGACATAGACTTGGCGCTCCGGTACTGCTTGCCATGTGGTAGCAGAGAGAACAGTCTATGACTAGGGTGACTGGAGTCTTTGACAATTTTGAGGGCCTTCCTCTGACACCGCCTGGTATAGAGGTCCTGGATGGCAGGAAGCTTGGCCCCAGTGATGTACTGGGCCATACGCACTACCCTCTGTAGTGCCTTGCGGTCGGAGGCCGAGCATTTGACATACCAGGCGGTGATGCAACCAGTCAGGATACTCTCGATGGTGCAGCTGTATAACTTTTTGAGGATCTGAGGACCCATGCCAAATATTTTCAGTCTCCTGAGGGGGAATAGGCTTTGTCGTGCCCTCTTCACAACTGTCTTGGTGTGTTTGGACCATGATAGTTCGTTGGTGATGTGGACACCAAGGAACTTGAAGCTCTCAAACTGTTCCACTACAGCCCCGTCGATGAGAATGGGGGCTATGAGTTGTCTTGAGCAGGTAGCTTAGTGGTTAAGAGCGTTGTGCCAGTAACCAAAAGGTCGCTGGTTCTAATCCCTGAGCCAACTAGATGAAAAATCTGTCGGTGTGCCCTTGAGCAAGGCACTTAACCCTAATTGCTCCTGTAAGTCGCTCTGGATAAGAGCGTCTGCTAAATGACAAAAAATAAATACAAATAAAATAAATAACGATTCCATATACCAAACAATGACATAATTCTAAACACATCACTTCCCTGTGTTATTCAGGTGAGTGTTTTGGCCCAGGTGAGTGTTTGTCACAGGTGTGTCCATCCCTGTGGGAGAGAAAGTCTCCATCCTAGTGGTGGAGAAATGCTACTACAGCTGTAGGATCTTAATTTAAACCAGTCTCCTACAGCATGAAAATTATCCTGCAGCAAAAGGAAATGTGAATTATTATGTGGATGAGGTGATCCAATTAAGATCCTAAATATGGACATGTAAGAACTTGACTAGCCTGTACAGTGCCCAACCTCACTAATGCTCTTGTGGCTGAATGGAAACAAGTCCCAGCAGCAATGTTCCAACATCTAGTGGAAAGCCTTCCCAGAAGAGTGGAGGCTGTTATAGCAGCAAAGGGGGGACCAACTCCATATTAATGCCCATGATTTTGGAATGAGATGTTCAACATTACATACTTTAGAAGCATTTTTTCACCTCAAATACACTACAAGTTTTAAATTTCCTACTTTGCAGGAAAATGCTCCTAAATCCTATATCTGGACATGGACACCTTTATGTCAGCCCACCCCTCCATGATGACTTCACCATAGATATCCTATTATTATACAGTAT
Source organism: Coregonus lavaretus (assembly GCF_964263955.1). Classification (NCBI taxonomy): domain Eukaryota; kingdom Metazoa; phylum Chordata; class Actinopteri; order Salmoniformes; family Salmonidae; genus Coregonus; species Coregonus lavaretus. Next base: position 295,174 of record NW_028164896.1, read on the forward strand.
TATACATGTCATTCAGTGTTTCAGTGTTTCCCAAAGTGTCAACAACATTTTGGTTTTTGCCCTGATTCATCTAATCAAAGGCTTGATGATGAGTTGATTAGCTGAGTCAAGTGTGTTGTTGCAATAACTAAAATGTGCATCCCTTTGGGTCCCCGGGACCAGGATTGGGAATCACTGATGTAACTCTATTGGCTCCACTAATGGCCAGCAGGTAGAGATGATAGAGTACATAAGCCTGTTGTCTCTGCCCAGGTACTCACAGTAGACGTGGGCTGTCAGGTCCACCATATCACCTGAGGAGGTGGGTTCAACTTTACATCACGTTACATGATAAACAGTGGCTTTAGTAGTTGATGGTGTTGATGGAGTTGTTGACATTCTGGTATTTAGTTTGATGTCTGAAGTGAGTGGTTTAACCCTTTTTTAGCAGCTGGTATCGAATGCGGTAACATTTAATAAAGTAAAAAAACAATTTAAATATAAAATGCATTTATTTTATTTATTTTTAATTTACGTTTTTGATTAACTTGGATAATTCTCTTTGCACTAACGATGCTTCAATGATGCTTGTGTCAACAGGTTAATTAATACACAGTTATGAATGTCTTTATTTTAATAATAATGTATTAATTGATAATGTATTTCCCCAGATTACTACCAGCCAGAGGGAACCGTTACCACCACCAGTCAGGATGAGTTCCCTGACCTCTGACCCTAACCAGACAGAGAACATCAACACCATCATCCGACCCCCTTACTTCTTCATCAGTGGTTTCATAGCCATCCCCCACATGAAGTACTACTACGTCTTCCTCTGTTTTGTATACATCATCTCTCTGGTTAGTCCATAGCTCTGGTCCAGGGTGTTACTAACTAGCTGTGGTCCAGGGTGTTACGTGCGGCTAGCATCAGCTAGTTGGTCCAGTTGATACATTCGAAAGTTGTTCACTTTCCTATAGGAGTAAAACTTAAGAAAACCTAATATACATTTCAGCTGAACTATGTTGGGGCCTATAGCACCACCCATAGTCACTGGCCTAATGCATGTACATGTATTTCCATTTTGGGTCATTTCTGCTGTGTGTGTGTGTGTGTGTGTGTGTGTGTGTGTGTGTATTGGGTCTAGGTGAGCAACGCCTTCGTCATGACTGGCATCTACGTGGACCGTAGTCTCCATAGGTAATCAGACCTCTTTTATCTCATTAACATAATACAGTATAATACTCCCTTTATTGGACATTCTATATTTTTTAAGTTCCCCTGGCCTTCAGAGACATGTGTGGGAGCCCTTCTCCCCAATCCCCTTTACATGACATTTATATTTTATATTAATATTATTAGGTATTTATGTTATGATCTTACCTTACAGCCCCAAGTACATTGCTGTGTTCAACCTGGCCTTCACAGACTTGTGTGAGAGCACGGCCCTGGTCCCCAAACTGCTGGATATGTTCCTGTTCAGCAGACAGCTCATCTCCTACGACCAGTGCCTCACTAGCCTCTTCTTCATCTTCCTCTTCCTCACCATGCAGTCCTTCAACCTCACCATCCTCTCCTATGACAGGCTGGTGGCCATCTGCTGCCCACTCAGGTCTCAGATAATAAATCAAATCATAAACTAAATCTCGACTGAATAATTATAAAACCATTAAGGATAATAACACGAAGAACAGATTATTATTTCCCACAGAGATCCTATTAAATTACTAGAGGGGCTATGTCATCAACCCTCAAAGTTCCATTCTAGTGTTCTTTCCAGGTACCACATGATGGTGACTCACAGGTCCATGCTCCGGCTGACTGGGGCTGCCTGGACGTTTGCTGTGTTGATGGTGTTGATCTCTGTGGGCCTCATCACCCGCCTCTCTTTCTGTAGGTTAGTATGTACCATGTTGTAGTGCAATGACTACAGCAAAGCATAGCTTCTGTGAATATAGCTTAATCTGTTAAATCAAATCAAACTTTAGTTCAAGTGAATTTAAAATTGCAAAATACTTCACAGTAGACCAATCAAATAAAGGAGATTAAAAAAAACAGTCAACCTGTTTGAGTGTGTCAAGAACTGCAACTTACTGTTTACTTAGTTACATTTTACCAAATCATTCCAGTTACATAGATTTACAGTGGCTTGCGAAAGCTTTCACCCCCCTTGGCATTTTTCCTATTTCGTTGCCTGACGACCTGGAATTAAAATTGATTTTTGGGGGGTTTGTATCATTTGATTTACACAACATGCCTCCCACTTTGAAGATGCAAAATATTTTTTCTTGTAAAACAAACAAGAAATAAGACAAAAAAAACAGTTTGTGTCAAGAACTGAAACGCTGCTGGGTTTTTCACGCTCAACAGTTTCCCGTGTGTATCAAGAATGGTCCACCAATGGACATCCAGTCAACTTGACACAACTGTGGGAAGCATCTGAGTCAACATGGGCCAGCATCCCTACTGAACACTTTCGATACCTTGTAGAGTTAAATCATATCAAAACTTTAGTTCAAGTGCATTTAAAAATCGCAAAACACTTTACAGTAAAAACCAATAAAACAAAGGAGATAAAAATAAGAATGTTATGTTGTTGTTGTCATCTGTCAGGTTGTTGTAAAGGTTAAGTTTAAATGATGTCTTTGACTCAGTGCTGTAAAGTTGATGGCTCAATGTTGTCATTAACTCAGTTCCTCTTAAATGTGAGACTAATTCCAACAGATAAGGAGGTGAGCCTGTAGCCGAAAGGTCACGGGTTTGTAACCCTGGAGAAAACATGAGCAGAAGACACATTTCTGTTGTTCGCTCTGATATCTGGACAATAAAAATGTTGTATAATGTATTGTATTGTAGGTCTCTGGTGATCAACAGCTACTTCTGTGACCATGGTCCCCTGTTCCGTCTGGCGGCCCCCTGTTCTGATGTGGTCCCTAATCTGATGATGGCGTATATCAATCCCTGTGTAGCCCTCTATCTCCCCATGGTCTTCATCATATCATCCTACATCTGTATCACACACGCCCTGTTCACCATCACATTGCCCCAAGACAGGTGAGAAGTAATCCTGATTGGTATCAGTAAGTCAAGTCAAGACATTAAGTAGCCTTGTCCATGCCAAAACGGCTTATACACTGATTGGTGTGAGGCCTTAGAAATATGTTGTTAGAGTGATGGACTTGTTAGAGCGATAAATGCTGGGAAATATTGAGAATACAGTTAAACTTACTGGATAGATGATCACATACTGTACTGGCACACATTCTCTCTCTCTCCACCTCTCTCCCTCTCCACCTCTCTCTCTCTCTCTCTCTCTCTCTCTCTCTCTCTCTCTCTCTCTCTCTCTCTCTCTCTCTCTCTCTCTCTCTCTCTCTCTCTCTCTCTCTCTCTCTCTCTCTCTCTCTCTCTCTCTCTCTCTCTCTCTCTCTCTCTCTCTCTCTCAGACTCAGAGCCATTAAGACATGCAGCTCACACCTAATACTGGTTGCCATATTCTACTTGCCTGTTATTTTAACATACGTCCTCCAAACCCTCGTACCAACCAACGCCCGGATCATCAACCTCTCCCTGACCTCGGTACTGCCACCCATGCTCAATCCCATCATATACGTTCTGAAGACGGAGGAGTTTAAGGTATCGGCCAAGAAGCTATTCAGAAGAGGGGCCCAGAGAACTGTGGCGCGGGTGAAATTAACATGAAGTACTTGAATTATTTTTCTTCAAAATAAAATATTTATATTATGTCTATAAGCCTTTATAGCCATTAAGAAATAACAAATATCACTGTGACATCATGATTTAATGTATTTATTTAATGTATATTTAGATATTCTTATATTTAGAACAGTGGCGGTCCATGCCGTTTAAGATGAGGGAGGATGTTTGTTTTTTTATGAGCATGGCCTTATTTCTATTACAGTGTACAGGATGACTGCCATTCATATTCCATTTACCCAGATCAATGTAACAGCGATAGGTTTAGGCTACTACATGATACTCAAATATTTCCTATACCCATCATGAGGTTGCTACAACCTAGCCTACGAATGAAAGTTTACAACGCAGGTGCACAGGTCGAGAGAACATGTTGAGTAATCAGTGGTTGAGAGAACATTTTGAGTAATCAAGGTGACCAACAGTGACACATTCAATACCGCCTTGCACACTCTTGCCTGCATCTAGCTGATCTAGGGTGTAATCATTAGTCCAACAGTTGCAAACGAGAGTTTCTATTGGACAAATTCAGGTATGTTTATCCCCGTTTCGTTCCGTTTGCTTCCGTTTAAGAAATGTTTTTCAACAGAATCGGCGGAATGAATACACCCCTAATCACACGCAAACACAGTTCACTTTCATAGCAGCCACATACAAACAGCATGATCACTTTGCTCGTTGTAGAATTCGAGCACACACAGCCTACATCGTTGTCACCATATTAGCTAACGTTATAGTCAAGATAGCTACTAGATCTAACGCGTTAGTGAACCTGCTACAATCATGCAGTACAGTGTACAGTCAGCAGGCAGTTTAGCAGTTACACCAGTGGGCCCCGGTGGCAATAAATTAATACAACCAAAAGCCTTACCTTGACTTGGAAGAGTTCCAGTGTTGGATAGCCACTGCCAGCTAGCTAACATAGCATACCTCTAGGTTTGGTATTGAAGTCAATGTACCCAGAGGTGGACGGAAACTAGCTGTCTTGCGGCTACACCATGGTGCTACCCTACAGAGAGCTGCTGTAGACATTCATTGCAAAACAGTGTGTTTTAATCAATTATTTGGAACGTGAAGTTTTATCTAAAAAGGAGGATGGTCCTCCCCTTCCTCCTCTGAGGAGCCTCCACTGATTTAGAAGTACTTGAAGTGTCGAGTTTATTGATATCTCTCTTTTGCTATCTCGGTTGCTATCTCTACTTGACTTTTTGTTTGTTTTTTGTTTGGAAGAATGCTATGTGTAGCTAGTGGAGTCAATGGAATGGCATCAAACACATCAAAGCCGTGGTTTCCATTGACTCCATTCCAGACGTTATTATGAGCCGTCCACTGGTGTAGCTACAGTGAATGAGTGTATTGTTGCTTCACTTAATTAAGTGAAGTGGTATGAAAAAAAGTTTTTGTAAAATATGTACATTATGTCTATATGTGTTTAAAGAGCTTCTGTTTTTCTGCTCGTTAAGAAGAACGAGATTTGAGTCTGGAGGATTTGATGTGGGTGTGTCATGTTCGCTTTATCGTATTGAACCTGTTTACCTCTACATCATCAGCAAGCTGTCAAACTATCGTAAATAAAGCACAAGCTGCTACAAACTGTTTATCAGTCCCCAAAATCACTAGCTAGCTAAGTTCCATCTCTGTGTTTGTCAATAACGCTAGCTAGTACAAGTAGCAAGCCATGTTAGCTAAATCAGCTTATCAAGTCACTGGTGAGTGGCGAAGTGTGTCCTTCGGTGCCGTTTTGTTTTTACAACTTTCTCACTATCTATTACCAGAGTGTGTCTGTCTGGCAGTGTTTCATCAGGAATCATATTACTAAACAGTCTAGCGGCGGGACCAAAGATGCTCGCGAAGGGGTTTAGAATTTTGGAATATTGACAACTGGCAGTTGGGAGTGATCACTATCAAACACATCAACAAGTCGCCATGCCATAAACAGCCTAGGGGCCAAGTGGATCGGACCCTTTTTTTCAATTTTCGCATAAAATGACATACCCAAATCTAACTGCCTGTAGCTCAGGACCTGAAGCAAGGATATGCATATTCTTGATACCATTTGAAAGAAAACACTTGGAAGTTTGTGGAAATGTGAAATGAATGTAGGAGAATATAACACATTAGATCTAGTAAAAGATAATACAAACAAAAAAACATGGGTTTTCTATTTATTTCTTTGTTCCATTATCTTCGAAACGCAAGAGAAAGGCCACAATATAATATAATATATATAGGCGCAATTTAGATTTTGGCCACTAGATGGCAGCAGTGTGTGTGCAAAGTTTCAGATTGATCCAGTGAAGCATTGCAATACTGGACTATTTTGTGTCAAGTCTGCCCAACTGTGCCAAATTGGTCAATTGATACATTTTCAAGTACATAACTATAGAGAACATACAAATATGATATGGTAATGCAAAATGTAAGTTTGCACACTCCCAGGAATGTCATACATGATGGATCATTAGCTTATACACTAACTTTCACACATCTAGATGGCCGGGCAGGGTGTGGAGACAGCAGGGGTTCAAACTGGACAACCCAGTTCCTACATTTGAGTATAAAAATGGATTTCATCAAACAGAACTATGCTACATTTTATCTCTGAGACCCTTAGGATGACAAATCAGAGCAAGATTACTGAACGTAAGTACATTATTTAACTTCAGAGGTGAATGTATCAAACCAGTTGCCGTGATACGTTTTTTGGTTGTTGTGCACTCTCCTCAAACAATAGCATGGTATTTTTTCACTGTCATAGCTACTGTAAATTGGACAGTGCAGTTAGGAGGGTCTCATATCAATCAGACCCTACTAACTGCCCATATAAGACATGTCAATGTCCTGGAAAGTTTACTGTTACTTACAACTGTCATGCTAATCACATTAGCTCACATTAGCTCAACCGTCCCGTATAAAGGACACCGATCCCGTAGAGGTTAATAATAATATGTATGATTTATATAAAGCAGAAACTGAAAAAGATGTAAAAATAAAATTTTATTTACCTGCAATGAATGACATCTCTCCCTGTCTAGCCATCTGTGTGTGTGTGTGTGTGTGTGTGTTTGTGTGTGTGTGTGTGTGTGTGTGTGTGTGTGTGTGTTTGTTTGAGGCCATGGTGTCAGTTACAAGCAGAGAAAGAGAGAGAGAGTACATTTAAAAAAGTATTTCCTACAACAAAATATTATTATACATATAAACATGTATTGGGTAGTAAATTGTAGTATTGTTTAATAATAATATGTAGGATTTATGTATAGTTTTTTTTTTTTTTAAACACAAGTGTTATAGTTTCATATGTAATATTGCATAGTGAGCTTTTAATAATTGTAATATGTATGTTTAAATGTCTGTACTAAAGTTTTAGAAGAAAAATAAAATGGTATTTACCTTAATTGAATGACAGCTCTCCTTCTGTACCTCCCTCAAAGGTTGTTTGTGTCTCTCTCTCTCTCTCTCTCTCTCTCTCTCTCTCTCTCTCTCTCTCTCTCTCTCTCTCTCTCTCTCTCTGTGTGTGTGTGTGTGTGTGTGTGTGTCTGTGTGTGTGTGTGTGTGTGTGTGAGAGAGAGAGTGTGAGGCCTGCTGTCAGGTTACAAGCAGAGAGAGAGAGAGAGATCCCAGAGCAAAACCTTATTTTCTAAGAATACATTTATTCTAAGAATACATTTATTAAAAAAAAAAAATACAAAAATAAAATAAAATCCTACAACAAAAAAATGACAATACATATAAACATATCTTGGATATTAAAGTGTAGTATTGGGTGATAATAATATGGATGATTTATATAAATGTTTAGTCAAAAGCATTAGTATTATAGTTTAACATTGCATAGTACACTTTTTAATAATTGTAATATGTTTAAATGTTGTTAATAATATTTTTGTAGAAAATAAAGGTTTTTTAAAAATAATTTACCTTTATGAAATCTGTCTCTCGCTCTCTGTATGTCTCGCCGATCTGTTTCTCTGTCTCTCTCTTCCTCCGTCACTCCCCCGTTGGGGTGTGTGAGTGAGCGTGTGGTGTGTCATTGAAACAAATGTTTTTTAAACCTGTTTAACCTTTAAACTTTTTTAAAAGAGTTATCAGCAAATCCATATGAATGGTCAACAGGTTGTACATCCTTACACACCAGGTCACTATATGTACGTAAGGGTTGTTTCGGGGGGGGGGATATCCTGGCATGTCCGGGGGATGTCTGGGGCGTCCGAGGATGGAATGTAAAGTGCATGCCTCATATCAATCAAAAATGGAGCAGATATCTTATACCAATCAATCTTTATAGACTTTTATCCATAGCAAGGCCTAGGCAGCCACTATAGTGTCCAAAAATCTCTCCAAAATGTCACATTTCTTAAGCATAGTTATTTTCATGCATATAACTTCTCAAAAAAGTCATTTTATGACCAAAATCATATTCTTTAGTGTAGACAATAATTTTTTCATGTTTTCATGAGGGTTTTGAGATTAGGTCCCTGAATGATCAAAAACCTATTCAAATAGAAGTATGTTTGTAGCACAAAATATCTTCCAGGTAGGCCCTCTCTCACTCTCTCTCATCATGTCACAAGCTGACAGGCTCCCAGAGGCAGGGCCATGAAAGGACCCAGCTCACTCAACTGCCCCTCGCCTCTCCAACAGCCATCAGCCCAGAATATCCTGAAGACAGAACATCCTGAAGACAGATCATCCTGAAGACAGAACATCTAAAAACCAGAACATCCTGAAGACAGAACATCTAAAACCAGAACATCCTGAAGACAGAACATCCAAAACCAGAACGTCCTGAAGACAGAACATCTAAAACCAGAACATCCTGAAGACAGAACATCTAAAAACCAGAACATCCTGAAGACAGAACATCTAAAACCAGAACATCCTGAAGACCGAACATCTAAAACCAGAACGTCCTGAAGACAGAACATCTAAAACCAGAACATCCTGAAGACAGAGCATCTAAAACCAGAACATCCTGAAGACAGAACATCTAAAACCAGAACATCCTGAAGACAGAACATCTAAAACCAGAACATCCTGAAGACAGAACATCTAAAACCAGAACATCCTGAAGACAGAACATCTAAAACCAGAACGTCCTGAAGACAGAACATCTAAAACCAGAACATCCTGAAGACAGAGCATCTAAAACCAGAATGTCCTGAAGACAGAACATCTAAAACCAGAACATCCTGAAGACAGAACATCTAAACCAGAACATCCTGAAGACAGAACATCTAAAACCAGAACATCCTGAAGACAGAACATCTAAAACCAGAACGTCCTGAAGACAGAACATCTAAAACCAGAACATCCTGAAGACAGAGCATCTAAAACCAGAACATCCTGAAGACAGAGCATCTAAAACCAGAACATCCTGAAGACAGAACATCTAAAACCAGAACATCCTGAAGACAGAACATCTAAAACCAGAACATCCTGAAGACAGAACATCTAAAACCAGAACATCCTGAAGACAGAACATCTAAAACCAGAACATACTGAAGACAGAACATCTAAAACCAGAACATCCTGAAGACAGAACATCTAAAACCAGAACGTCCTGAAGACAGAACATCTAAAACCAGAACATCCTGAAGACAGAACATCTAAAACCAGAACATCCTGAAGACAGAACATCTAAAACCAGAACGTCCTGAAGACAGAGCATCTAAAACCAGAACATCCTGAAGACAGAACATTTAAAACCAGAACAACCTGAAGACAGAACATCTAAAACCAGAATATCCTGAAGACAGAACATCTAAAACCAGAACATCCTGAAGACAGAACATCTAAAACCAGAACATCCTGAAGACAGAGCATCTAAAACCAGAACGTCCTGAAGACAGAACATCTAAAACCAGAACATCCTGAAGACAGAACATCTAAAACCAGAACATCCTGAAGACAGAACATCTAAAAGAAGATCTGGGAATCCCTTCCTCCTCATGGAGCTTGTTGAAGGTGAGTTGAATATTCAATGTGATGTTTTTATATAGATACATATTATTTAAGAATGATATGTATTAAAAATGAAGGCTATTTATCCATTGAGCAGTAGCCATTGTTTTATTCATAATGTTTGTAGACAATAGCTTCTGCCCTCTTAGGTTCTATTTGACCCTCTTATTATATGAAAACCTCTCAGACTAGAAAGTATGATTAGAAAGTATGATTAGAAAGTATGACAAACTATGATAAGAAACTATGAACAACTATGACGCCGTGTCTGTGTGTTTGTGAGATTATCTATTATATAATTGTGTAATATTACTCTATCTCTCAATGTATAACAATTCACTCAATGTACACCAAAGTAACACATATTTAACAACGTTTCAATGTTTTGTATTACAATAGTTCTGAAAGACAATGACATCCAATTTTTAGGGAATGATTAATACAATGTGTTACATAGTGTGCATCTGTGATAACGTTATGCAATAGATCTCTCTGTCTCTGTCTCTGTCTCTGTCTCTGTCTCTCTCTCTCTCTCTCTCTCTCTCTCTCTCTCTCTCTCTCTCTCTCTCTCTCTCTCTCTCTCTCTCTCTCTCTCTCTCTCTCTCTCAGGCTACGAAACAGACAAACGACATGACATTGACTCCTGAGTGTTGAACTTTTGCCCACTCTATAGCCACCCTGGTTATTATCTGACCCTGCTGTTGAGCTACGAACGTTGGAACAACAATAACAGGGGCACTAAGGGAGCATGGTTCATCTCTCGTTTTAATCCTGGGTTTATGACTTCTAGGGAGTGTTTCCTAGATGCTGTGCTTCGGCATATGCATCGATTGGTCTTAGGTTTTTAGACTGGGTATCTGTAAAACACTTTGTGACAACTGCTGATGCAAAAAGGGGTTTTAAGAAATACATTTGGTTGATTGACAGTACAGACTTTTAGTACAGACATTTAACAATGTTATTATAATTATAATTATTATTATAATTATCATTATTATTATTATTATTATTATTATTATTATTATTATTATGTTACAGGTGAGACATACTCAGAAATGTCAACATCTTGTCAAGTCAAAGCAGGGCCTTATGGATAAACCTCCAGACTCCATGAGCTTGGAGGAGCTGACTGTGAGTGACGCTCTACGACTTCTTCTTCTCTCCCCAGACAATCATGTTCAGTAGCGCCAACTTACAAGAGTGGGTTTACAGGGCAGTGATGAAAACAGTTTACGTGAGCGCTAATTCAAACATACAATGATATATATTTGATACAATTACCCATTCAAAACTGTTGTTACAAAATCACTTCTCATTGTGTACATTTCAAGGTTTCACACAAACATAAAACAACTATTTAGTTCATGTTTCTCGGACTAACACACTGTTGAGTTTCCTGTTTACTAAAGAACAATCATTATGACAAAACACAAAACGTTGTAATAGAATCTGTATACATGTCATTCTATACTGAAAACAGCTACATTCTGAAAGATGTTGGTGTTGTTGAGGTGATAACACAATTTTTATTCATGTCTCAATTTAGGATAATACAGTTTATTTTTATTTGACTTAAATTGTACTATTCATGTTGTTTCATAATTATATATATATATATATATATATATATATATATACAGTGGGGGAAAAAAGTATTTAGTCAGCCACCAATTGTGCAGGTTCTCCCACTTAAAAAGATGAGAGAGGCCTGTAATTTTCATCATAGGTACACGTCAACTATGACAGACAAAATGAGGATTTTTTTCTCCAGAAAATCACATTGTAGGATTTTTTATTAATTTATTTGCAAATTATGGTGGAAAATAAGTATTTGGTCAATAACAAAAGTTTCTCAATACTTTGTTATATACCCTTTGTTGGCAATGACACAGGTCAAACGTTTTCTGTAAGTCTTCACAAGGTTTTCACACACTGTTGCTGGTATTTTGGCCCATTCCTCCATGCAGATCTCCTCTATAGCAGTGGTGTTTTGGGTCTGTCGCTGGGCAACAGACTTTCAACTCCCTCCAAAGATTTTCTATGGGGTTGAGAGCTGGAGACTGGCTAGGCCACTCCAGGACCTTGAAATGCTTCTTACGAAGCCACTCCTTCGTTGCCCGGGCGGTGTGTTTGGGATCATTGTCATGCTGAAAGACCCAGCCACGTTTCAACTTCAATGCCCTTGCTGATGGAAGGAGGTTTTCACTCAAAATCTCACGATACATGGCCCCATTCATTCTTTCCTTTACATGGATCAGTCGTCCTGGTCCCTTTGCAGAAAAACAGCCCCAAAGCATGATGTTTCCACCCCCATGCTTCACAGTAGGTATGGTGTTCTTTGGATGCAACTCAGCATTCTTTGTCCTCCAAACACGACGAGTTGAGTTTTTACCAAAAAGTTATATTTTGGTTTCATCTGACCATAGGACATTCTCCCAATCCTCTTCTGGATCATCCAAATGCACTCTAGCAAACTTCAGACAGGCCTGGACATGTACTGGCTTAAGCAGGGGGACACGTCTGGCACGGCAGGATTTGAGTCCCTGGCGGCGTAGTGTGTTACTGATGGTAAGCTTTGTTATTTTGGTCCCAGCTCTCTGCAGGTCATTCACTAGGTCCCCCCGTGTGGTTCTGGGATTTTTGCTCACCGTTCTTGTGATCAATTTGATCCCACGGGGTGAGATCTTGCGTGGAGCCCCAGATCGAGGGAGATTATCAGTGGTCTTGTATGTCTTCCATTTCCTAATAATTGCTCCCACAGTTGATTTCTTCAAACCAAGCTGCTTACCTATTGCAGATTCAGTCTTCCCAGCCTGGTGCAGGTCTACAATTTTGTTTCTGGTGTCCTTTGACAGCTCTTAGGTCTTGGCCATAGTGGAGTTTGGAGTGTGACTGTTTGAGGTTGTGGACAGGTGTCTTTTATACTGATGACAAGTTCAAACAGGTGCCATTAATACAGGTAACGAGTGGCGGACAGAGGAGCCTCTTAAAGAAGAAGTTACAGGTCTGTGAGAGCCAGAAATCTTGCTTGTTTGTAGGTGACCAAATACTTATTTTCCACCATAATCTGCAAATAAATTCATAAAAAATCCTACAATGTGATTTTCTGGATTTATTTTTCTCAATTTGTCTGTCATAGTTGACGTGTACCTATGATGAAAATTACAGGCCTCTCTCATCTTTTGAAGTGGGAGAACTTGCACAATTGGTGGCTGACTAAATACTTTTTTTCCCCACTGTATGAATATAATTCATATATATCTAATACACTAACAAGCAATGCAAGCAGATGTGGAATTAACCCCAAAACAGTTGTGTGTCTTTTTGGATCAAGAATTGATCAAGAATACCAATAGGTATGATCAAATCCTCTATCCTATTCAGCCAAAAAATGCAAATCCATAAACTCGAAACAATAAAACATTGAAAACCTTAACATGACTACTGGTGATGTCATTCTTTTTCGTCACCATCCATCAATAGTTGAATTGCATTATTTTTTTCTTTGTACATGCACCGAGTTTCCATGCACCTGGGGCCAATCAACGTGGTAAATGAAAAATACCCAAATAAAACATATGTGAAAAGATGTGGTCAAAGTAAAGCTTCACTGTTTATTTTATTTTATTATTATAAATGTTTTGCTACAACAACCAGGTCTTCCTAACATGTGCCAGCTAGGGCTGTAAGTAGGGCTGTAACTAGGGCTGTAACTAGGGCTGTAACTAGGGCTGTAACTAAGGCTGTAACTAGGGCTGTAACTAGGGCTGTAACTAGGGCTGTACAACACCCGGAAATCTGCCCCCTTTATTCTATGTACCCAACGCACTAGAAGACCAGTTCTTAAAGCCTTTAGCCGTATCCTTATTCTACTCCTCCTCTGTTCCTCTGGTGATGTAGAGGCTAACCCAGGCCCTGCAGCCCCCAGTATCACTCCTACTCCCCAGGCGCTATCATTTGCTGACTTCTGTAATCGCAAAAGTCTTGGTTTCTTGCACGTAAACATCAGAAGTCTACTTCCTAAGTTTGAGTTATTCACTGCGTTAGCACACTCCGCCAACCCTGATGTTCTAGCAGTGTCTGAATCCTGGCTCAGGAAGGCCACCAAAAATTCTGAAATTTCCATCCCCAACTATAACATTTTCCGTCTAGATAGAACTGCCAAAGGGGGTGGAGTTGCAATCTACTGTAGAGATAGCCTGCAGAGCTCTATCATACTATCCAGGTCTGTGCCCAAACAGTTTGAGCTTCTACTTCTAAAAATCCACCTTTCCAGAAATAAGTCTCTCACTGTTGCCGCTTGCCACAAACCCCCCTCAGCCCCCAGATGTGCCCTGGACACCATATGTGAATTGATTGCCCCCCATTTATCCTCAGAGTTCGTACTGCTTGGTGACCTAAATTGGGATATGCTTAATACCCCGGCCATCCTACAATCCAAACTAGATGCCCTCAACCTCACACAAATTATCAACGAACCTACCAGGTACAACCCTAAATCCGTAAACATGGGTACCCTCATAGATATCATCCTGACTAACATACCCTCTAAATACACCTCAGCTGTCTTCAACCAGGATCTCAGCGATCACTGCCTTATTGCCTGCGTCCGTAACGGGTCCGCGGTCAAACGACCACCCCTCATCACTGTCAAACGCTCCCTAAAACACTTCAGCGAGCAGGCCTTCCTAATTGACCTGGCCCAGGTATCCTGGATGGATATAGATCTCATTCCGTCAGTAGAGGATGCCTGGTTGTTCCTTAAAAGTAATTTCCTCTCAATCTTAAATAAACATGCCCCATTCAAAAAATACAGAACTAAGAACCGATATAGCCCCTGGTTCTCCTCAGACTTGACTGCCCTTGACCAGCACAAAAACATCCTGTGGCGTACTGCATTAGCATCACATAGCCCCCGCGATATGCAACTTTTCAGGGAAGTTAGGAACCAATATACACAAGCAGTCAGGAAAGCAAAGGCAAACTTTTTCAAACAGAAATTTGCATCCTGTAGCACTAACTCCAAAAAGTTTTGGGACACTGTAAAGTCCATGGAGAATAAGAGCACTTCCTCCCAGTTGCCCACTGCACTGAGGCTAGGAAACACTATCACCACCGATAAATCTACAATAATCGAGAATTTCAACAAGCATTTTGCTACAGCTGGCCATGCTTTCCATCTGGCTACCACTACCCCGGCCACCAACTCTGCACCCTCCGCTGAAACTTGCCCATGCCCCCCCCGCTTCTCCTTCACACAAATTCAGACAGCTGACGTTTTGAAAGAGCTGCAAAATCTGGACCCCTACAAATCAGCTGGGCTAGACAATCTGGACCCTTTCTTTCTAAAACTAGCCGCCGAAATTGTCGCAACCCCTATTACTAGTCTGTTCAACCTCTCTTTCATAACGTCTGAGATCCCCAGAGATTGGAAAGCTGCCGCGGTCATCCCCCTCTTCAAAGGGGGTGACACTCTAGATCCAAACTGCTACAGACCTATATCCATCCTGCCCTGCCTTTCGAAAGTATTTGAAAGCCAAGTTAACAAACAGATCACCGACCATTTCGAATACCACCGTACCTTCTCCGCTATGCAATCCGGTTTCCGAGCTGGTCATGGGTGCACTTCAGCCACGCTCAAGGTCCTAAACGATATTATAACCGCGATTGATAATAGACAGTACTGTGCAGCCGTCTTCATCGACCTGGCCAAGGCTTTCGACTCTGTCAACCACCGCATTCTTATTGGCAGACTAAAAAGCCTTGGTTTCTCAAATGACTGCCTCGCCTGGTTCACCAACTACTTCTCAGATAGAGTTCAGTGTGTCAAATCGGAGGGCCTGTTGTCTGGACCTATGGCAGTCTCTATGGGGGTGCCACAGGGTTCAATTCTTGGGCCGACACTTTTCTCCGTGTATATCAATGATGTCGCTCTTGCTGCTGGTGACTCTCAGATCCACCTCTACGCAGACGACACCATTTTGTATACATCTGTCCCTTCATTGGACACTGTGTTAACAAACCTCCAAACGAGCTTCAATGCCATACAACACTCCTTCAGTAGCCTCCAACTGCTCTTAAACACTAGTAAAACTAAATGCTTGCTTTTCAATCGAACGCTGCTGGCACCCGCCCACCCGACTAGAATCACCACTCTTGACGGGTCTGACCTAGAGTATGTGGACAACTACAAATACCTAGGTGTCTGGTTAGACTGTAAACTCTCCTTCCAGACTCACATAAAGAATCTCCAATCCAAAGTTAAATCTAGAATCGGCTTCCTATTTCGCAACAAAGCCTCCTTCACTCATGCTGCCAAACATGCCCTCGTAAAACTGACTATCCTACCGATCCTTGACTTCGGCGATGTCATTTACAAAATAGCCTCCAACACTCTACTCAGCAAATTGGATGTAGTCTATCACAGTGCCATCCGTTTTGTCTCCAAAGCCCCATACGCTACCCACCACTGTGACCTGTACGCTCTTGTTGGCTGGTCCTCACTACATGTTCGTCGTCAAACCCACTGGCTCCAGGCCATCTATAAATCACTGCTAGGCAAATCCCCGCCTTATCTTAGCTCATTGGTCACCATAGCAGCACCCACCCGTAGTCTGCGCTCCAGCAGGTATATCTCACTGGTCATTCCCAAAGCCAACACCTCCTTTGGCCGCCATTCCTTCCAGTTCTCATCTGCCAATGACTGGAACGAACTGCAAAAATCTCTGAAGCTGGAGACTCTTATCTCCCTCACTAACTTTAAGCATCAGTTGTCAGAGCACCTTACCGATCACTGCACCTGTACACAGCCCATCTGAAATTAGCCCACCCAACTACCTCATCCCTATATTGTTATTTATTTTGCTCTTTTGCACCCCAGTATCTCTATTTGCACATAATCTCTTGCACATCTAGCATTCCAGTGTTAATACTATTGTAATTATTTTGCACCTGGCCTATTTATTGCCTTACCTCCATAACTTACTACATTTGCACACACTGTATATAGATTTTCTATTGTGTTATTGACTGTACGTTTTGTTTATCCCATATGTAACTCTGTTGTTGTTGTTTTTAATCGCACTGCTTTGCTTTATCTTGGCCAGGTCGCAGTTGTAAATGAGAACTTGTTCTCAACTGGCTTACCTGGTTAAATAAAGGTGAAATAAAAAAATAAAAAAAGTAAGTAGGGCTGTAACTAGGACTGTAACTAGGGCTGTAACTAAGGCTGTAACTAGGGCTGTAACTAGGGCTGTAACTAGGGCTGTAACTAGGGCTGTAACTAAGGCTGTAACTAGGGCTGTAACTAGGGCTGTAACTAGGGCTGTAAGTAGGGATGTAACTAGGGCTGTAACTAGGGCTGTAACTAAGGCTGTAACTAGGGCTGTAACTAGGGCTGTAACTAGGGCTGTAACTAAGGCTGTAACTAGGGCTGTAACTAGGGCTGTAAGTAGGGATGTAACTAGGGCTGTAACTAAGGCTGTAACTAGGGCTGTAACTAGGGCTGTAACTAAGGCTGTAACTAGGGCTGTAACTAGGGCTGTAACTAAGGCTGTAACTAAGGCTGTAACTAGGGCTGTAACTAGGGCTGTGGCAGTCACGAAATTTAGTCCGCTGGTGCTCTCACGGCAATTGACCGTTAATTAACATAAACACATTTAGCATCTCCTGGCTTCCACGCAACTAGAAAGCCTTACATCCTGAGTGTATACAGTCATTGAGTGTGCAAAGCTGTCATCAAGGCAAAGGGGTGGCTACTTTGAAGAATCTCAAATATTAAATATATTTTGATTTGTTTAACACTTTTTTTGGTTCCTACATGATTCCATATCTGTTATTTCATAGTTTTGATGTCTTCACTATTATTCTACAATGTAGAAAATAAAGAAAAACCCTTGAATGAGTAGGTGTGTCCATACTTTTGACTGGTAGTGTATATTTTTTTATTCCTTTCTTAGAGAAAAAAGAAGAATCAGCATTTTCATCCTTTTCAGGGTCCTATAGTAACCCGAAACCCCCATCAGTCTCCAAATCGCCGTCTTCAAGCTGTGAGTGCCTCAGACGTTGCCTTTTCCACGCTGGATCTCCAGGGCCTTCCAGGTTTGGTATCTTTTCTTTTCCATGATAGATCAACCTTCTTGACGTTAAGCCCAAGTTTTGCCTTGATGACAGAAGGGACCATCTTCGTAAATGTTCACGATGGTGGAAAAACTGTTGCACTTGTTTCATCATATCAAGCACCTTAAACCAATATCGCCACCTGAAGCTAAAGACAGGCACAAAGTAGTTGACCTCTGTGCATGCTTTTGAAAATACATACGAACTAACAGATTTGGTGGCATTCGAGCTATTGAATTCAGAACAACCTAAAATTGTCACTTTGGAGTCTGGAAAATGTAGAGAAAATGGCGCAGTACAGCTTCAAGAAAACAGTTGCTTTCAAACTAGGGATTTTGTGGCTAATTGAGGTAAGACAGTAATTCTGCTAATAGATTATGCATGTATGAACTACACATTGACATATCCAGCCCAAAGCGGGAAGTTTAAAAAATACTTAGTAGTCGCCAAAGAGAATGTCTTTAAGGCCCAGCTAAAGACTGTGCTGTTCAGAAAAGGACCTCTATTAATTCAGTTCTCATGTCCTCCTGATCTGACGACACATAGCTTTGTTTGTTCTCCATGTTCTATGTTCTGTGTGTCCTATGTTCTCTGTTTTGGATTGTTTTATTATTATTATTATTACTTCTATGAGTTGTCTTGATGATTCCATATACCAAACAACGACATAATTCTAAGCACATCACTTACAGTTCTAGGGCTTACCTGTGTTATTCAGGTGAGTGTTTGGCCCAGGTTTTGTCTTTGGCCCAGGTGAGTTTCCTTCACCTTACTCAGAGGAAACTGGGGTTATACTGCCACCATGTGGCTAAGGGGTTATACTGCCACCCTGTGGCTAAGGGGTTATACTGCCACCCTGTGGCTAAGGGGTTATACTGCCACCCTGTGGCTAAAGTCTGTTACGTGGTACTGCGCACTAAAGGACCAGTGTTGAAATACACACGGGTGAATTTGATGGAAGAAGTCAAAAATAAGATGAAGAAAACCAATGATGGTGATATATTGAGTTTTATTATGTCAAAGTGAATAAAAGCACATTAAATGGTGCCCGTTAACTCTGCCACTACAGGAACTGAAGACTCCCTCTCTCTCTTGGCAGGCACATGCCCGTCCACCCTCCAACCAATTAATTACAAGCAGGTAGTGGTTGAAATGTGAATGTTGTAGTGTTTCAACACGCACACACACCCAAACCACATGATTGATTTAGGGAAGAGATTCCTCCATTATTAGTCCAGATGCATCAGGAAAAGCCCAGAGGAAAAGGGCGAACAGTCCGAGTGAAGGTTCTGTCATACGAAATACTGTGACAAACAGTCTGTGCTCTAAGCAGTGTGATAGTATGTACTTTAACATTGTATTTTCCCACGACTTGTTGAATCTACAGCTTTATGTGTAATCTTGTGACCCACCAGTTACACAAAAAACCTGTGTTTCAACATGGACCCAGTCTTGGGCTGTGGCCCAAAAATATCAGTTGAGATCCACCATTTGGGAAGGACTGTCTTAGTCACGCTAACCAATTGCCTTCTTCCGATCATAACGTCAGTGGACAAAACTAAATGTTCATATGTCAGTTATCAGTCCAGATACATAATGAAACACCCGACCACTCTGCTCTTCTAAGCCGACTCTGTAGGCCTCTGCTTCATCAGCTGTTCCTTCCGGGCTTTCTGGAAGGTCATCATGCAGTCTTTGAAGGTCTGGACCTGGCTCTGGCACTTCCTCCAGTCCTGGTGCTCGGCCATGCACTCCTGGACAGCATAGTGCAGCTCCCCACAGCCTGTCCTGCTGATCATCTGGTCCACTGGGTCCTCCTCATCCTGGTCCTCGCTGGGGCGACGACTCCGGTCGTGGGGTGGAGGGGAGGCCATTACCTAAGGCAGCTCTGTCTGGGTGGGAGGGGATAGAGTGAAAGGGATTAGAGACAGAGGCTGTGTCTTGAAAGATTCCAGGGGTGTATTCATTTGGAACCAAACGGCAGCAAACTGTAGAAAATGGAACGAAACGGGGAAGGACCTACCTGAATTTGTACAATAGACACTCTTGTTTCCATTGCACAGTAATGAATACACCCCAACACATTATGACAGAACTAAAGCAAAAATAATACTGCGATATTATCAAAAAGATACAATAAATAATCAAAAATAATATCCCGATATGTAACTATCGATTCCCCCCCCCCCCCCCCCCCCATGGTGTTATGGCCGTGTGGGAACACTAACCCTGGGCCTATAAAGGTGTGTAGTAATTGATTTGTATTATTTATCCCTGATATGAAAGACACGTTCCTTATGTTTCCAAAACAGTACCGCAAGTGATGCGTGTTAATGTTTACAGCAAGCGTCAGGGCTCGTAACGAAACACCCCCGGGTCAGAAGCTACCGTCAATAGGCGCTAAAGCAGTTTAGGGTCTGTGATTGGGGTACGTAATGGCTAGCTTTGGTCCATGCCCCTCTGTCGGATACACATTTCGTAGTCAAAATACTCAAGTCGTTTCTTTCGTATTTTGGAGAAACAACAAAAGCTTGCACAAACAGAGAGAAGTTCGTCATCACACCAGTGACATCTATACTTTGGTGAGTAACGAAAGTATTATGAAGCCAGTCACTAAACAAAATCGGAAAGCTCATGTTAGCTAGCTAGCTAACATCAGCTCCCAAAAAATCACAAGCAACAGCCAATATTAGCCTAAAGTTAAACATTCGGGAACAGAAGTTTTCAGACATATCATAATCGTTGTCTCTCTTGAAAGCAGTACCTGGAATTTATATCATAGAGTTGAATACCTTCCCATTACCCCCGTTGATTTCATAACATGGGGGACGTCTTTACAGAATGGATAGGGGGGGTTACATTTAAATGTACACGGCGTACTTTGGACGAGCGTCACTTAGGTTCCGCGTAGTATTATTTTGCTGTCGCCTCCTGCTCACTGGACCTACTCCTGTGTTTCGGTCGTGGAAATATATAAATTAACTTTGCTAAATATAAATTCTATATTTAATTTCCCAGTGTGAACAAAAGAAGAAAAACATGCAATTGTCATATTCTGAGGTATTTCTCAAATACAGTGTGAAATATAGGCCTATAAGCACTTGAGGGCAGTGAAGTGCAATCTAAAATGTTCCTCTCAGCTAAAATCCACAAACACAATTTACATTTACATTTTAGTCATTTAGCAGACGCTCTTATCCAGAGCGACTTACAGGAGCAATTAGGGTTAAGTGCCTTGCTCAAACACTCACCTGGGCCAAAGACAAAGTAGGCTAAATAAGAATTTTTACTGCTCTAGTCCCTGTACTCAGAAACACTAGTTTAAAAACAGAATCAATGTGTTGTTTATGAAATGTATGATTGTCTGCCAGGTTGAACTGGTAATAATATTAGCTCTATTCATTACATTTATATTTGCTAGACCGCTAGGTTCTAAATGTTTCACCCCACTGAAATATAGGCTGCCCTAGGATATTTTTTCTTCGCCTTCTTCTTCTTCTTCTTCTTTGGGATTGGGTTGCGGGTTCGCATCCAACTTTTTAAGGTGGATACACCGCCACCTACTGTACTGGAGTGTGAGGCCAGTCACGGCCTATCTACATTACATTTTCTTCATTAGTCCTGTTCCTTTAAGAAAGTGAAATAGAGCCCTAGACACCACTACCCTCCCCTTTCCTCCCCCACTACACCACCCTCACCCCAACCCCATACAGCCTCTCTAACCCTCCCACCACTACACCACCCTCACCCCAACCCCATCCACCCTCTCTAACAATTTCACACAATCTCTCCCTATCTATGTCATACAGTTCACAAAATATCAACACATGTCCCACCGTTTCCTCCACTAAAACACTCATCACACAGACCTGTTTCATGTATCCCTCTCATCCACAACGTGGCATTCAAACCTGTGTGCCCAAACCGTAGTCTACTCCACACAACTTCCTCTCTCCTACATCCCATACTCAAACACCTCTTCCTTTACTGACCGGTGCACACAATAAAACTGCCTCCCCTTACTACTAGCATCCCACTCCCTTTGCCGAAGATCGAGACATTTTGCCTGGATCAAGGACTTGGCTTCCCTGCGGCCCAGCGGGACCTGAATATCTCCCCCCTCTCTCCCCCCAGCACTCTTAGCGTCCACATCGGCCTTCTCATTACCCTCCACACCCACACGGATCGGAACCCAGCCAAAGCTTACCACCACTCCCATCCTCTCCAATCCCATTAACAGCACCGTCACCGTCTCCACGAACAAGTCTTCCCCGATCCGAACTGCCCGTCTTCACACTACTCAACACTGCAGACCAATCAGAGCAGATCAGATCACCACCCTGAGAGGTTTCACCTCCTCCTCCCATCTCAAACCTAGAATCGTGGCCGTCAACTCGGCCGCATACACTGACACATAATCAGTTAATCGCTTGCATACTCTAACATTGAAATCTGGGATATACACCCCTGCCCCCCACCCTACCACTGACTGGATCCTTTGAACCATCTGTATATATCCTTAAAAACAAATAAGACCGATTATCTATATATCTCTCCACACACCGTCTCACGTCCGCACCCCATTCTCTCCTGGCCTCAATCATGTCAACATCTACACTTGGTTTCAGAAACAGCCTTATTTCTCTCTCTCTCTCTCTCCCCCAGTCCATATTCCAGGGGTGGTTTTAGAAGTTGGGGGGGACATAACCTGGCGGGTGGTCTGGGGGTCCTCCCCCAGAATTTATTTGGGCATCTAAAGCAGCTCATTTCTTGCATTTCTACACAATCCAATATGACCCATGGCCCTTCTAGTCATCTCTATTTAGAACAACAAAAAGTAAGCAAAAATGCCCACAGTCATCAAGCTAGGTAAGAGATCAAAGGTAATTCAAAAATCAATATTGTGTTGCACCTTTAACCAATAGCCTAACAAATTAACTTTAAATAAAGTAAGTACAAATACTTTTTATTGTCTTTATTAAGACGTCCTCTATATCAAATTTCAGCCAGACCTCCCAGCCAGCCAGAGCTGCCTGCACACCCGACCCCCACCAGTCTAGTCAATAACTCAACTCTTTCCCAACACTATTTCCTTCCCACCTTCTTTTTTTTTATTCCCAAGGGAAAGGTTTTGAAATGAAAGTTGGGGGGGGGGGGGGGTGTCATGACCCCAGTGAAAGTTGCGTCCCTGCCATATTCTACCGCCTTCTACCTGATTGCCCACCCGTACGCCCTCTGCTTACCCACTCCTCGCTCCCAGCATTCCCCAGTTGCCGTGACCGCTGGTTGTCCTTCTGAACCCTCTTTCAACCTCGCCCAGTACGCTAATGCAAGTTTGTCCCCCAGGGCTTCCTAAGAAAGATCTTTTCATTTCAGTATGCTAATCATGTAGCCTCGTAAAACCAAACGGATCTCGTGAGCTTTCATAAATGATTAGCGTAGCAGTCATCAGTCTGGTGACATGAGGCTACTAACAATTTCCTATTGCTGCACATCATCTTGAGGATTTAGCCCATATAAAAGCTCAAACCTCACGGGACACACTGTGCTGCTCTGTGTCCTTGCTGTTTAATCACTGGCTGACTGAAACAGAAAACAAACAACAGATAAATAATGCAATTCCAGAACTAACAGAAGACAACCATGTCATTCCAGAACTCAATGAAGGCAACATTATAATTCCATTCCAGAACTGTGTGAAGGCCATGGTATTCCAGAAGTCTCTTAACAACATCAACATTTTAGAAATGTCTAGACTTGTCAGGACCAGAGCCATATACTGATATAGATTCATTAATATATGGCTCTGGTCTGGAGATAAGAATTCAGACAGTCATTGAAAAACAAACAAGTTTTATTAGTTTTCAAAAGCAGTTTTATAGCCTGGTCCCAGATCTGTTTCTGCTCTTGCCAACTCCATTGCTGTCATTGTCAAACCAAACATGTTTAGCATGAAAATTCCATAAGGAGTTGGCAAGACACCACAAAGAGACTGACACCCAGGCTAGCAATTTTGATGCAGTAGTTGATAAGATACTGTGCATTGCACCTTACACTCCAGAATGCTACGTTCTGATTGTCTGCGGACTTTCAACAACAATATTTCTTAATCTTCGTATTGATGATTCTGCTACTTTTACTGTAAACAGTGATATCAACTTAATTACGTAACAAAGACAAGTGTCTACTCTAGACTATAAAATAAGCTGTCTGAAAGAGGTTCGACAGCATTGTTACTTTGCACTACTGCATTCTACCTTGACTTAAATTCTCTTGCCGGAAAGACTGAAATGAAGAGCTTAGCATATCTACTGTCTCTGGTGGTGTTTGGCTGAGCCATACCACAAGGTAATTATCGTTCTCACAACTTTTCAGATACTAATGCTGACATTACCTTACTATATATAAAAAATTGGTAATGCTGTATATTTCTGCATTGTGATACACATACATTTTGTTGAATAGAGTACTACAGTATGAGTCATCATACCCATAAAACCTAGCGGACAAACAGGGAAATGGTTCCAATAATTTTTCCACCATTCATTTTTCCCATAGGGGATTTTAGAAACACTTAAAATAAGGGCTGTGTTTCTTGTAGGCTTACCTTGGCGTTACGTTTTGATAACCATGTAAATCTCTCTAGGACAAGGTGACTTTTATCAATATATTCGCCTGTAATATATTCGCCATTAAAAGAATGGCGCCGGAGGAGATGGCTGCCTTTTTACGGGCTCCTAACCAATTGTGCTATTTTGTGTGTTTTTTCGCATTGTTTGTAACTTATTTTGTACATAATGTTGCTGCTACCGTCTCTTGTGACCGAAAAGAGCTTCTGGACATCAGAACAGCGATTACTCACCTTGAACTGGGTGAAAAACATTTATTTAACGAGTTTTACGCGAAGGATTTACGCCAGATACCCAACCAGGCCCAAATCCCCGTCATTCGCATGAAGAGAAGATGCCGATACAGGGGACGCAGGTCCGGTTGTGAGAATTTGTCGGCGAGTGGGTAACCGACCTCTACCATCCGTCCTATTGGCCAACGTGCAATCATTGGAGAATAAACTGGATGAGCTCCGTTCGAGACTATCCTACCAACGGGACATTAAAAACTGTAATATCTTATGTTTCACCGAGTCGTGGCTGAATGACGACATGGATAATATACAGTTGGCTGGGTTTTCCGTGCATCTGCAAGACAGAACAGCAACCTCCGGTAAGACATGGGGTGGCAGTCTGTGTCTATTTGTCAATAACAGCTGGTGAGCGAAATCCAATAGTCTCAAGGTTTTGCTCGCCTGAGGTAGAGTTCCTCATGATAAGCTGTAGACCACACTATTTAACAAGAGAGTTTTCGTCTATGTTTTTCGTAGCTGTCTATTTACCACCACAAAATGATGCTGGCGCTAAGACTTCTTCTTCAGTGGGGTTTATCGGCGGTTGGCATCCAACGTTATGGTGCATTACCACCACCTACTGTACTGGAGTGTGGGCCAGAGACAGGGATAAACTAAATCCTACCTGCCAACCCCGTTTCTCTTAAAAAAGATAACAAAATATTTGAGACTATATCTAATGACACTCTACTCAATATACTCTTTAAACTAATTTCCTGTATCCCCTTCTCCCTCATACTAAATCTCATCCTCTCCCTTTCCCTCTGATACTGCCCACACTGTAGCAATAAATGCTCCACTGTCTCTGTTTCCTGACAATAATCACACTTTCCTGTTGGATGCTTTCCTATCACATTTAATGTCTTATTCAACTGGCTGTGTCCCACCCTTAATCTTTTAAAAGTAGCCTCCTCTCTTCTGTCCCTTCCTGCCGTCCTCCCCTCCCCGACTTTCCTCTGTACTTGAAATAAATGCCTTCCCTTATTATCTCTATTCCACTGCTCCTGCCATCTCTGCACCATCACTGTATATATCAGTCTTTTTGCCTCTGCCTTGCTCATTGACACTTCAACATCAACATCCCCACTACTAAGTGCTTGTTTAGCCTGTTCATCTACCGCCTCGTTCCCCTCCACCCCCACATTGGCTGGGACCCAAGTAAATCTTATCTGTATACCCATCTGTCTAATCCTGCCATGGGTTTGTAGTACCTCATAAAGCAGGTCTTGTCTGCTACGTGAGCTAAAGGACTGGAGACTCATTAACACTGCACATGAATCAGAGCAAATAACTACTCTGTCTGGCTTAACTTCCTCCACCCCACATTCCTGCACTTCAAATGCTGACCCGTTACGTCCTGTCCTTGGATCTTTTGAACCATCTGTGTAAATGGCCACAAAATCCTGATACACAGTTTCTAGACGTCTCTTAAAGAAATCAGCTGGATCAACACCCTCCCTATCTTTCTGTAGTCTCTCCAACACTTCTAGATCAACTACTGGAGGCGGGAGTAGCCATGGTGGATTTACAGGAATAACTACCGTTGGACTAAACTCCCTTCCATACAGTCCCATCTCCTTTGCCTGGGTATTACCCACCCACCCAAAGCTCGTGTTCTGTCTTCGTTCAGGTACCCAGCATGCCTGTAAAATCCCTTTCGCAGGATGAGAGACCCCATGTCCCTGTAGGTTGACCCAGTAATTCATTGCCAGCTGCTGTCTCCTAATCTGCAACTGCATATCCCCTATCTCCACCTGTAATGCAGCCACTGGGGAAGTCCGAAACGCCCCACTACATATTCTGAGTCCTTGCCCCTGTATGACATCTAGCCTTTCCAGTGAGGTCCGGGCTGCCGAACCATATGCTATACTGCCATAGTCTATTACAGATCGGATCAATGCAACATACATGGTCTTCAATGAGGAACGCCCAGCCCCCTCACTCCTTCCCCGTCAGACAGCGCATCACATTTAGCACCTTCTTACACTTTCCCACCACTCTCTCAATGTGTTCTGCCCAGGTCAGTCTGGTGTCAAAGTATACCCCAAGGATCCTGAAGGCCCCCACCCTCTCCAAGTTTCTCCCATATAACCTCAAGCATACCTCATCTCCCACCTTCCTCCTGGTAAAGAACACTGTTTGAGTTTTCTCTACAGAGAACCTGAATCCCCACATTAATGCCCACCGCTCTACCTCATCAATTGCTTCCTGTACCTTCCTGACTATGTATGGCACATTTCTTCCCCTCTTCCATAAGGCCCCATCATCTGCAAATAACGACCTCCCTATATCCGGCCGTACCTGAGAGTAAATATCATTGATCATGATTGAGAACAACAGAGGACTAATCACGCTCCCCTGCGGTGTACCATTATCCACCAGGTAGCTGCCTGATAAAGACTTCCCCACCCTCACCTGGATAGACCTTCCAAACAGGAAGTCCTTTATCCAGTTGTACATTCTTCCTCCTACCCCCATAATATCAAGCTTCATTAACAACCCCATCCTTCCACATCATATCATACGTCTTCTCCACATACAAAAAGACAGCTACAACAGTCTCCTTGTTCCCCTGAGCCTTCCTGACCTCTGCTTCTAAGCAGAGCACTGGATCCATAGTTCCCCTACCCTCAGTCCCCTCCTGTACTCCCTGTTCACCCATGACTGCGTGGCCGAGCACAACTCCAACACCCTCATTAAGTTTGTCGACAACACAACGGTGGGAGGCCTGATCACCGACCATGACGAGACAGCCTATAGGGAGAAGGTCAGAGACCTGAAAGTGTGGTGCCAGGACAAGTTTTATGGTTTGTTGGTTGAGTTGAATGACTGGAATTCCCTGTGTATAACTCTGGTACAGGACTAGTTCAGCTGAATGGGAAGCCTAGTGTTAGGAAGATTTTTTTTCGTAAGTCAATGCTGAGGCCAAGGTCTCTTTTCCAGATAAGCCCTGTTTAGCACAACAATACACATCAAAATACAATAAACACATTAAACTACACATCTGTATACACATTAAAATATATTATTATACACAACAATACACGAAAAGTTAAACACATTAATAAAAAACAGACACATTCTTCGGTAAAAAGGTCCCCTAACAACTGTCTGAAATGCCCTATGGAGGCACCAATTCCTCCAATTTTTTTTAAGTGCACTGGAGATCTTTCTACACCTAAGTTGCAAAACAAACTAAAAGTAGATCTACCCAATTCAGTGGAGATAAGATCGAAGGGATCTCCAGAGTTCCCCTGGTCTGGTATCTGGTCGTCACAAGTTTCCACAGCCATAAAGTCATAAATCCCGCCTATTTCTAAAATGTCTCTTCTTAAAATGTAATTTTAAACCATAACCTTAACCGCACTGCTAAACTTATGCCTAAACCTGACCTTAAATTAAGACCAAAAGCAAATGTTAGTGGAAACCCTGGTATCTCGTACATATAATTTAACAGCTGTTGAACTTTAGTTTTAGTTCTTTCGTTTTCAGGGAATAGATGATGGGGTTGAGACAGGGCGGGACGCAGGTCTGGTTTGGGGTTTGACGTTCTCTAGTAACCCCTCACCCGACCATGAAAATAGTCCGAACCGGAAAGAAAAATACTGCCACAAGAATAAGGTGGCCAGCGCTTTCATGCGCTTTCATGCGACTCTCAACGCTTTTCATCCTGATCACAGCGATTAGAATACTCACATACGATAGAAGGATAACGGGCCAAGGAGGATAACCAGGATCAGGACTGAAGCCCTGGTCCATTGCATTACATCTAAACATGCCAGCCTAAACACCAGCGCGTAGAAGCACCAGATTAAACTGAAGATACACAACATACTCGTGAGAGAGAGAACAGTCTGCAGCACCCGGCCTCACCCTACTAGAATCTGAAGTCAAATGTCTACTGTTTGCTGATGATCTGGTGCTTCTGTCCCCAACCAAGGAGGGCCTACAGCGGCACCTAGATCTTCTGCACAGATTCTGTCAGACCTGGGCCCTGACAGTAAATTTCAGTAAGACAAAAAGAATGGTCTTCCAAAAAAGGTCCAGTTGCCAGGACCACAATTACAAATTCCATCTAGACACCGTTGCCCTAGAGCACACAAAAAACTATACATACCTCGGCCTAAACATCAGCGCCACAGGTAACTTCCACAAAGCTGTGAACGATCTGAGAGACAAGGCAAGAAGGGCCTTCTATGCCATCAAAAGGAACATAAAATTTGACATCCCAATTAGGATCTGGCTAAAAATACTTGAATCAGTTATAGAACCCATTGCCCTTTATGGTTGTGAGGTCTGGGGTCTGCTCTCCAACCAATAATTCACAAAATGGGGCAAACACCAAATTGAGACTTTGTAAGCAGAATTCTGCAAAAAATATCCTCAGTGTACAACGTAAAACACCAAATAATGCATGCAGAGCAGAATTAGGCCGAGACCAGCTAATTATCAAAATCCAGAAAAGAGCCGTTAAATTCTACAACCACCTAAAAGGAAGCGATTCCCAAACCTTCCATAACAAAGCCATCACCTACAGAGAGATTAACCTAGAGAAGAGTCCCCTAAGCAAGCTGGTCCTGGGGCTCTGTTCACAAACACAAACAGACCCCACAGAGCCCCAGGACAACAACAACAACACAATTAGACCCAAACAAATCATGAGAAAACTTAAACATCATTACTTGACATATTAGAAAGGATTTATCAAAAAACTGAGCAAACTAGAATGCTATTTGGCCCTAAACAGAGAGTACACAGTGGCAGAATACCTGACCACTGTGACTGACCCAAAATTAAGGAAAGCTTTGACTATGTACAGACTCAGTGAGCATAGCCTTGCTATTGAGAGAGGCCGCCGAAGGCAAACCTGCCTCTCAAGAGAAAACACACTGCCCACAAAATGATGTGGAAACTGAGCTGCACTTCCTAACCTCCTGCCAAATGTGTGACCATATTAGAGACACATATTTCCCTCAGATTACACAGACCCACAAAGAATTCCAAAACAAATCCAATTTTGATAAACTCCCATATCTACTGGGTGAAATACCACAGTGTGCCATCACAGATTTGTAACCTGTTGCCACAAGGTGGACGAAGATAGATCGAGGGAGAGGTAGAGAGAGAGCTATATTTGGTGGACGGAGAGAGATGGAGGTAGAGTGAGAGGTGGACGGAGAGGGAGAGGGAGAGAGAGAGAGAGAGAGAGAGAGGTGGACGGAGAGAGATGGAGGGAGAGGTAGAGAGAGAGAGAGAGGTGGACGGAGAGAGATGAGGTAGATGTAGAGAGAGAGAGAGGTGGACGGAGAGAGATGGAGGTAGAGGTAGAGAGAGAGAGAGAGATGGAGGGAGAGGTAGAGAGAGAGAGAGAGGTGGACGGAGAGAGATGGAGATGGAGGTAGAGGTAGAGAGAGAGAGATGGGGAGAGCGAGAGAGAGAGAGAGAGAGAGAGAGAGAGAGAGAGAGAGAGAGAGAGAGGTAGCAATACTGTCCATGGTGCTGATCTCGACCATGGACAGTGTGTGTGAGGCATAAGTATCTGAGAGGTCAAACTGATGTCACAGTGACCCTCCTTTATCACTCAGAACCCATCTCCCCACCCCACATCCCCGGGAGACCAGTCCTGTGGAAGCCCAGAGAGAGAGAGTTCATAAGGACTTGCTATCAATTAGCTAACGAGTATCAACAAATCAAATCACATTTTATTGGTCACATAAACATATTTAGCAGATGTTATTGCGGGTGTAGCGAAATGCTTGTGTTCCTAGCTCCAGCAGTGCAGTAATATCTAATCATTCACAACAATACACACAGATCTAAAACTAAAAGAATGGAATTAAGAAATATATAAGTATTAGGACGAGCAATGTTGGAGTCAGGAGTATAAATATGTATATTTAATTTTACTTAACTAGGCAAGTCAGTTACATTTTAGTCGTTTAGCAGACGCTCTTATCCAGAGCGACTTACAGTTAGTGAGTGCATAAATGTTCATACTTGCCCCCCATGGGAATCGAACCCACAACCCTGGCGTTGCAAGCACCATGCTCTACCAACTGAGCTACAAGGGACTACTAGTTTAGAACAAATTCTTATTTACAATGACGGCATACCCCGGCCAAACCCGGCCTACCCCGGCCAAACCCGGACGACGCTGGGCCAATTGTGCGCCGCCCTATGGGACTCCCAATCACGGCCGGATTGTGATACAGCCTGGAATCTAACCAGGGTCTGTAGTGACGCCTCTAGCACTGAGATGCAGTGTCTTAGACCGCTGCGCCACTCAGGAGCCCATATGTGATGGGATGTATAGACCGTATAGACATTATGGACAGTATGTGGATAGAATATTGAGTATATCTGTAGAATACGTAGGATAGAATAGAATATATATACAGCTATAGTTGAATAGGATGGACTTGACTAGAAGACAGTGCATTCGGAAAGTATTCAGATCCCTTGACTTTTTCCACATTTCGTTACGTTACAGCCTTATTTTAAAAATGATTACATCATTTTTTCCCTAATCAATCTACACACAATACCCTATAATGGCAAAGAAAAACTGTTTAAAAACGGAAATATCACATTTACATAAGTATTCAGACCCTTTACTCAGTACTTTGTTGAAGCACATTTACAGACTTGAGTCTTCTTGGGTATGACACTACAAGCTTGGCACACCTGTATTCGGGGAGTTTCTCCCATTCTTCTCGGCAGATCCTCTCAAGCTCTGTCAGGTTGGATGGGGAGCGTTACTGCACAGCTATTTTCAGGTCTCTCCAGAGATGTTAGATCGGATTCAAGTCCGGGCGCTGGCTGGGCCACTCAAGGACATTCAGAGACTTGTCCCGAAGCCACTCTTGCGTTGTTTTGGTTGTGTGCTTAGGGTTGTTGTCCTGTTGGAAAGTGAACCTTCGCCCCAGTATGAGGTCATTGAGCGCTCTGGAGCAAGTTTTCATCAAGGATCTCTCTGTACTTTGCTACATTCATCTTTGCCTCGATCCTGACTAGTCTCCCAGTCCCTGCCGCTGAAAAACATCCCCACAGCATGATGCTGCCACCACCATGCTTCACCGTAGGGATGGTGCCAGGTTTCCTCCAGACGTAACGCTTGGCATTTAGGCCAAAGAGTTCAATCTTGGTTTCATCAGTCCAGAGAATCTTGTTTCTCATGGTCTGAGAGTCTTAAGGTGCCTTTTGGCAAACTCCAAGCGGGCTGTCGTGCCTTTTACTAAGGAGTGGCTTCCATCTGGCCACTCTACCATAAAGGCCTGATTGGTGGAGTGCTGCAGAGATGGTTGTCCTTCTGGAAGGTTCTCCCATCTCCACAGAGGAACTCTAGAGTTCTGTCAGAGTGACCATCAGGTTCTTGGACACCTCCCTGACCAAGGCCCTTCTCCCCCGATTGCGCAGTTTGGCCGGGCGGCCAGCTCTAGGAAGAGTCTTGGTGGTTCCAAACTTCTTCCATTTAAGAATGATGGAAGCCACTGTGTTCTTGGGGACCTTCAATGCTGAAGACATTTTTTGGTATCCTTCCCCAGATCTGTGCCTCGACACAATCATGTCTCGGAGCTCTACAGACAATTCCTTCGACCTCATGGCTTGGTTTTTGCTCTGACATGCACTGTCAACTGTGGGACCTTATATAGACAGGTGTGTACCTTTCCAAATCATGTCCAATCAATTGAAGGTACCACAGGTGGACTCCAATCAAGTTGTAGAAACATCTCAAGGATGATCAATGGAAACAGGATGCACCTGAGCTCAATTTCAAGTCTCATAGCAAAGGGTCTGAATACTTATGTAAATAAGGTATTTTTGTTTTTAATTTTTAATACATTTGCAAACATTTCTAAAAACCTGTTTTCACTTTGTCATTATGGGGTATTGTGTGTAGATTGATGAGGATAAAAATATATTTTAGAATAAGGTTGTAACATAACAAAATGTGGAAGAAGTCAATGGGTCGGAATACTTTCTGAAGGCAATGTACATGATGAAAACAGTATGTAAACATAATTAAAGTGACAAATGTTCCATGTCTATGTACATAGGGCAGCAGCCTCTGAGGTGTTGAGTAACCGGGTGGTAGCCGGCTAGTGACAGTGACTAAGTTCAGGGCAGGATACTGGATGGAGGCCGGCTTGAGATAGAAGCTGTTTTTCAGTCTCTTGGTCCCGCAGCTGTACTGACCTCGCCTTCTGGATGATAGCGGGGTGAACAGGCCGTGGCTCGGGTGGTTGATGTCCTTGATGATCTTTTTGGCCTTCCTGTGACATCGGGTGCTATAGGTGTCCTGGAGGGCAGGTAGTGTGCCCCCGGTGATGCGTTGGGCAGACCGCACCACCTTCTGGAGAGCCCTGCGGTTGCGGGCGGTGCAGTTGCCGTACCAGGCGGTGATACAGCCCGACAGGATGCTCTCAATGGTGCATCTGTAAAAGTTTGTGAGGGTCTTAAGGGCCAAGCCAAATTTCTTCAGC
This sequence comes from Coregonus lavaretus, assembly GCF_964263955.1. Lineage (NCBI taxonomy): Eukaryota > Metazoa > Chordata > Actinopteri > Salmoniformes > Salmonidae > Coregonus > Coregonus lavaretus. The sequence continues at coordinate 328,330 of NW_028164896.1, forward strand.
CTCCTGTTGCGCCTTCTTCACCACACTCTCTGTGTGGGTGGACAGCCCACGCGATAATATCACTCAGTTGAAATGGTGATTTAATCACCAAATACATTGCTTGATTAATCAGCACTATTGTGCTAAGCCTTCCCATGTTTTGCTAAAAGTGCACCCTATGAAAAACAAAGGCAACCACATATAGCCTGTATCTTTCAATCTTATTTAAATTCCAGCACTTTAAAAATACTCTATATCCTAGGCCTACCTACTGTGGAATAGTCCTATTCTACTCTGTAGTCTAGGCCTACTTACTGTGGAATAGTCCTATTCTACTCTGTAGTCTAGGCCTACTGACTGTGGAATAGTCCTATTCTACTCTATAAACTAGGCCTACTTACTGTGGAATAGTCCTATTCTACTCTGTAGTCTAGGCCTACTTACTGTGGAATAGTCCTATTCTACTCTGTAGTCTAGGCCTACTGACTGTGGAATAGTCCTATTCTACTCTGTAGTCTAGGCCTACTTACTGTGGAATAGTCCTATTCTACTCTATAGTCTAGGCCTACTTACTGTGGAATAGTCCTATTCTACTCTATAAACTAGGCCTACTTACTGTGGAATAGTCCTATTCTAATCTATAAACTAGGCCTACTTACTGTGGAATAGTCCTATTCTACTCTATAAACTAGGCCTACTTACTGTGGAATAGTCCTATTCTACTCTATAAACTAGGCCTACTTACTGTGGAATAGTCCTATTCTACTCTATAAACTAGGCCTACTTACTGTGGAATAGTCCTATTCTACTCTATAAACTAGGCCTACTTACTGTGGAATAGTCCTATTCTACTCTATAAACTAGGCTATTCTACTCTGTAGTCTAGGCCTACTGACTGTGGAATAGTCCTATTCTACTCTATAAACTAGGCCTACTTACTGTGGAATAGTCCTATTCTACTCTGTAGTCTAGGCCTACTGACTGTGGAATAGTCCTATTCTACTCTATAAACTAGGCCTACTTACTGTGGAATAGTCCTATTCTACTCTATAAACTAGGCCTACTTACTGATATGAATTACAGACTAGTCGACCTTAGTGTTGATGGTCCTGGTCTGTCTGTTGGCTGTCTTCCAGGGCAGTTTCAGGTTTTGTCAGAGACGGTCTCTCTGTCTGTCTGTCTCTCTCTCTCTGTCTCTCTCTCTCTCTCTCTCTCTCTCTCTCTCTCTCTCTCTCTCTCTCTCTCTCTCTCTCTCTCTCTCTGTCTCTGTCTCTGTCTCTGTCTCTGTCTCTGTCTCTGTCTCTGTCTCTGTCTCTCTCTGTCTCTGTCTCTGTCTCTCTCTCTCTCTCTGTGTGTCTCTCTCTCTCTCTCTGTCTCTCTCTCTCTCTCTCTCTCTCTCTCTCTCTCTCTCTCTCTCTCTGTCTCTCTGTCTCTCTGTCTCTCTGTCTCTCTGTCTCTCTCTCTCTCAGCCCCCAGCTGTCCCCAAGAGACGGAATTTTAAATGGCAAATAAACTCTCCAAGTTGTGGAAGTTATCGTGAGAGTTATCGTGATAGTTTAATTAAAATAATTGTTGTTTTTCTACCGTTCTGCTCTTGATTAGCAAGGTTGTCGTTCACAATAATTGTAGACCAAGTTAGATGTATAACTGTATAAACAGCACACAGACCAACAGAGCGCCGCGACTTATCAAACCCTCATGTTACTAGAAGCACTGAGACAGTTTATGACATTGATCAAAACAGACAATGATTGGTCAATTGATCGATAGAAAGATAAGCCCTTTATTGTGTAATTGATTTGCTGGTTGATTGATCATTTTTTATTTATTTTGTAAGTTAGAACAGATTGTTGTTTGCAATGACGACTTGTCAGAAAGAAGAGTACAGTGGCGATTTGATACACTGCTCTCTGCGTAGAGTGTATGACGACAAGTGTGTTTGGTGACTGGCTGCGGCCTTCTTCCATGGTTGCACTGCCACACCCAGTTCTCCTGTGTGACACAAATAAAACAGACAGAATGGTCGATACGATGGATAAATAATTGGATTGATTGATTTTCTATATATGATTTGATTAATTTGATATAGGCCTACTGCACAGACCCCATAGAGTGTGTGGATGGAATGCATGTGTGTTTGGTAACTGGCTGTTATAGCTGCACTGCACATCCCCTTCTCCAGGGACCTGAAGGGCACTCTTAATAAGTTGGTTAATAACTGACACCTGTGTGTGTGTGTGTGTGTGCGTGTGTGTGCGTTTTGTGCGTGTGTGTGCGTGTGTGTGCATGTGTGTGTTTGTGTGTGTGTTTGTGTGTGTGTGTGTGTGTGTGTGTGTGTGTGTGTGTGTGTGTGTGCGTGTGTGTGTGTGTGTATATAAAAGAGAGAGACGATAATTCAAATTGTCATGATGAGGTCAATTGATAATATATATACAGTCAGGGAAAAAAGTATTTGATCCCCTGCTGATTTTGTACGTTTGCCCACTGACAAAGAAATGATCAGTCTATAATTTTAATGGTAGGTTTATTTGAACAGTGAGAGACAGAATAACAACAGAAAAATCCATAAAAACGCATGTCAAAAATGTTATAAATTGATTTGCATTTTAATGAGGGAAATAAGTATTTGACACCCTCTCAATCAAAAAGACTTCTGGCTCCCAGGTGTCTTTTATACAGGTAACGAGCTGAGATTAGGAGCACACTCTTAAAGGGAGTGCTCCTAATCTCAGCTTGTTACCTGTATAAAAGACACCTGTCCACAGAAGCAATCAATCAATCAGATTCCAAACTCTCCACCATGGCCAAGACCAAAGAGCTCTCCAAGGATGTCAGGGACAAGATTGTAGACCTACACAAGGCTGGAATGGGCTACAAGACCATCGCTAAGCAGCTAGGTGAGAAGGTGACAACAGTTGGTGTGATTATTCGCAAACGGAAGAAACACAAAAGACCTGTCAATCTCCCTCGGCCTGGGGCTCCATGCAAGATCTCACCTCGTGGAGTTGCAATGATCATGAGAACGGTGAGGAATCAGCCCAGAACTACACGGAAGGATCTTGTCAATGATCTCAAGGCAGCTGGGACCATAGTCACCAAGAAAACAATTGGTAACACATTACGCCGTGAAGGACTGAAATCCTACAGCGCCCGCAAGGTCCCCCTGCTCAAGGAAGCACATATACAGGCCCGTCTGAAGTTTGCCAATGAACATCTGAATGATTCAGAGGAGAACTGGGTGAAAGCGTTGTGGTCAGATGAGACCAAAATGGAGCTCTTTGGATTCAACTCAACTCGCCGTGTTTGGAGGAGGAGGAATGCTGCCTATGACCCCAAGAACACCATCCCCACCGTCAAACATGGAGGTGGAAACATTATGCTTTGGGGGTGTTTTTCTGCTAAGGGGGACAGGACAACTTCACTGCATCAAAGGGACGATGGACGGGGCCATGTACCGTCAAATCTTGGGTGAGAACCTCCTTCCCTCAGCCAGGGCATTGAAAATGGGTTGTGGATGGGTATTCCAGCATGACAATGACCCAAAACACACGGCCAAGGCAACAAAGGAGTGGCTCAAGAAGAAGCACATTAAGGTCCTGGAGTGGCCTAGTCAGTCTCCAGACCTTAATCCCATATAAAATCTGTGGTGGGAGCTGAAGGTTTGAGTTGCCAAACGTCAGCCTCAAAACCTTAATGACTTGGAGAAGATCTGCAAAGAGGAGTGGGACAAAATCCCTCCTGCGATGTGTGCAAACCTGGTGGCCAACTACAAGAAACGTCTGACATCTGTGATTGCCAACAAGGGTTTTGCCACCAAGTACTAAGTCATGTTTTGCAGAGGGGTCAAATACTTATTTCCCTCATTAAAATGCAAATCAATTTATAACATTTATGACATGCGTTTTTCTGGATTTTTTTGTTGTTATTCTGTCTCTCACTGTTCAAATAAACCTACCATTAAAATTATAGACTGATCATTTCTTTTTCAGTGGGCAAACGTACAAAATCAGCAGGGGATCAAATACTTAATTCCCTGACTGTACGATACTCTGTTGTCCAGGACAGCGGTAATTAAGAATACTACAATGGGGACATTTTTTATTTAGTCAGCCAACAATTGTGCAAGTTCTCCCACTTAAAAAGATGAGAGAAGCCTGTAATTTTCATCATAGGTACACGTCATCTATGACAGACAAAATGAGAAAAAAAAATCCAGAAAATCACATTGAAGGATTTTTAATGAATTTATTTGCAAATTATGGTGGAAAATAAGTATTTGGTCAATAACAAAAGTTTCTCAATACTTTGTTATATACCCTTTGTTGGCAATGACACAGGTCAAACGTTTTCTGTAAGTCTTCACAAGGTTTTCACACACTGTTGCTGGTATTTTGGCCCATTCCTCCATGCAGATCTCCTCTAGAGCAGTGATGTTTTGGGGCTGTCGCTGGGCAACACAGACTTTCAACTCCCTCCAAAGATTTTCTATGGGGTTGAGATCTGGAGACTGGCTAGGCCACTCCAGGACCTTGAAATGCTTCTTACGAAGCCACTCCTTCGTTGCCCGGGCGGTGTGTTTGGGATCATTGTCATGCTGAAAGACCCAGGCACGTTTCATCTTCAATACCCTTGCTGATGGAAGGAGTTTTTCACTCAAATTCTCACGATACATGGCCCCATTCATTCTTTCCTTTACACGGATCAGTCGTCCTGGTCCCTTTGCAGAAAAACAGCCCCAAAGCATGATGTTTCCACCCCCATGCTTCACAGTAGGTATGGTGTTCTTTGGATGCAACTCAGCATTCTTTGTCCTCCAAACACGACGAGTTGAGTTTTTACCAAAAAGTTCTATTTTGGTTTCATCTGACCATATGACATTCTCCCAATCCTCTTCTGGATCATCCAAAAGCACTCTAGCAAACTTCAGACGGGCCTGGACATGTACTGGCTTAAGCAGGGGGACACGTCTGGCACTGCAGGATTTGAGTCCCTGGCGGCGTAGTGTGTTACTGATGGTAGGGTTTGTTACTTTGGTCCCAGCTCTCTGCAGGTCATTCACTAGGTCCCCCCGTGTGGTTCTGGGATTTTTGCTCACCGTTCTTGTGATCATTTTGACCCCATGGGGTGAGATCTTGCGTGGAGCCCCAGATCGAGGGAGATTATCAGTGGTATTGTATGTCTTCCATTTCCTAATAATTGCTCCCACAGTTGATTTCTTCAAACCAAGCTGCTTACCTATTGCAGATTCAGTCTTCCCAGCCTGGTGCAGGTCTACAATTTTGTTTCTGGTGTCCTTTGACAGCTCTTTGGTCTTGGCCATAATGGAGTTTGGAGTGTGACTGTTTGAGGTTGTGGACAGGTGTCTTTTATACTGATAACAAGTTCAAACAGGTGCCATTAATACAGGTAACGAGTGGAGGACAGAGGAGCCTCTTAAAGAAGAAGTTACAGGTCTGTGAGAGCCAGAAATCTTGCTTGTTTGTAGGTGACCAAATACTTATTTTCCACCATAATTTGCAAATAAATTCATTAAAAATCCTACAATGTGATTTTCTGGATTTTATTCTTCTCAATTTGTCTGTCATAGTTGACGTGTACCTATGATGAAAATTACAGGCCTCTCTCATCTTTTTAAGCGGGAGAACTTCCACAATTGGTGGCTGACTAAATACTTTTTTCCCCCACTGTACACTGAGTGAACAAAACATTTGGAACACCATCCTAATATTGAGTTAGCGCATCCCCCCCTCCCCCCCTCCCTTTTACCGTCAGACCAGCCTGAATCTATCGGGGCATGGACTCTACAAGGTGTCGAAAGCGTTCCACAGGGATGCATTAACACCTTCCTAATATTGAGTTAGCGCTCCCCCCTCTCCCTTTTTCCCTCAGAACAGCCTCAATTCGTCGGGGCATGGACTCTACAAGGTGTCGAAAGCGTTTCACAGGGATGCTGGCCCCATGTTGACTCCGATGCTTCCCACAGTTGTGTCAAGTAGACTGAATGTCCTTTGGGTGGTGGACCATTCTTGATACACATGGGAAACTGTTGCGCGTGAAAAACCCAGCGGTGTTGCAGTTCTTGACACACTCAAACCGGTTCGCCTGGCACCTACTACCATACTCCGTTCAAAGGCACTTAAATCTTTTGTCTTGCCCATTCACCCTCTGAATGGCACATGTACAGAGTGCCTCGCTGTCAGGTCAGGGGTCGTTCGACCGCACAGTCCTCTTTATACTCACTGAAGAGTGAATCAAAGCATGGTCAGGCTTTACGACCGCCCCAGTAGAGCCCTTTGACTTCATTGATGGCACCTTAGGCCTGTGTGTGTGAGAGGGTGTGTGTGAGAGGGTGTGTGTGAGAGGGTGTGTGTGAGAGAGAGAGAGAGAGAGAGAGAGAGAGAGAGAGAGAGAGAGAGAGAGAGAGAGAGAGAGAGAGAGAGAGAGAGAGAGAGAGAGAGGAGAGAGAGAGAGAGAGAAGAGAGAGAGAGAGAGAGAGAGGAGAGAGAGAGAGAGAGAGAGAGAGAGAGAGAGAGAGAGAGAGAGAGAGAGAGAGAGAGAGAGAGAGAGAGAGAGAGGAGAGAGAGAGAGAGAGAGAGAGAGAGAGAGAGAGAGAGAGATGAGAGAGAGAGAGAGAGAGAGAGAGAGAGAGAGAGAGATGAGAGAGAGAGAGAGAGAGAGAGAGAGAGAGAGAGAGAGAGAGACAGACTCTCAAGTAGAGCCAGGTTCCCAGTGTTCAAAACACAGGCAGTCTTATGATCGTCCCATTCAAGGCCTTTGACTGCACGGAAGCCCTGGGTTTAACTCTAGTCTGGTTCCCAGTGGTTAAACCACACAGGGTCACACCACCCACCGTGACAATATTGATTAGATGAAAACTCATTGATTACTTTACCTCAGGGAGAGAGAGAGGGAGGATGAGAAAGCGATAGAGAGAGAGGTGGAGGGAGAGAGAGACAGAGAAAGAATTCAAAGCACCATGTCTATTTAAAGAGCGACTGCCTTTAAAAAGCAACGAATCCCTTTGAAAACGGCCTATGTGGCATCAATATGAGTCAGAAACATTTATTCTAGTGTCAAAATTGACTACAAAGTGTAAATAGGATAATTTTGGTCATAAAGTCAGTCTTGTCTAAAACTGAGTTTGGAACATCCGTCACAATGGGTAAATGAAGGTTGGGTTTTGATTTGATTTGCCCACTGACATGAGGTGAACAGCTGCAGTGATTTCTCTCTATCCAATAGCACAGACAGAGAGCCAGACCTGCCCAGCAGCTCCAACTTTGTTTACATAAGACTTGTCGCACATTTTTTTAACTTGAGAAATACGGCACCAAACACTTTAGAAAAACTCCTCTGCAAAAATGTCAAAATTAATTACAGATTTCCTGAGTTATCTTACATTCATTCTGGGGATTTTGAGGAAGTGAAATAGGCTTACGTGTCTACAGTGTCTCATGGGGGACAAACATCATTAGCTAAACGCGAAATTGGTCAGGAAACGCACCTCCAAGACTGAAATCTCATTTTTCGAATGAACAACAGAAAAACACAAATGCCGATCTGCGTGTTCAGTGGCTCTTTGATGACATATTGAAGGGTCCTGTCCTATAATATGATGACATGCTGAAGGGTCCTGTCCAATGATATAATGACATATTGAAGGGTCCTGTCCTATGATATAATGACATATTGAAGGGTCCTGTCCTATGATATAATGACATATTGAAGGGTCCTGTCCTATGATATAATGACATATTGAAGGGTCCTGTCCTATGATATAATGACATATTGAAGGGTCCTGTCCTATGATATAATGACATATTGAAGGGTCCTGTCCTATGATATGATGACATGCTGAACAGTCCTGTCCTATGATATAATGACATATTGAAGGGTCCTGTCCTATAATATGATGACATGCTGAAGGGTCCTGTCCTATGATATGATGACATATTGAAGGGTCCTGTCCAATGATATAATGACATATTGAAGGGTCCTGTCCTATGATATAATGACATATTGAAGGGTCCTGTCCTATGATATGATGACATGTTGTTGGGTCCTGTCCTATGATATAATGACATATTGAAGGGTCCTGTCCTATGATATAATGAAATATTGAAGGGTCCTGTCCTATAATATGATGACATATTGAAGGGTCCTGTCCTATGATATGATGACATATTGAAGGGTCCTGTCCTATGATATAATGACATATTGAAGGGTCCTGTCCTATGATATAATGACATATTGAAGGGTCCTGTCCTATGATATAATGACATATTGAAGGGTCCTGTCCAATGATATAATGACATATTGAAGGGTCCTGTCCTATGATATAATGACATATTGAAGGGTCCTGTCCTATGATATGATGACATGTTGTTGGGTCCTGTCCTATGATATGATGACATATTGAAGGGTCCTGTCCAATGATATAATGACATATTGAAGGGTCCTGTCCTATGATATAATGACATATTGAAGGGTCCTGTCCTATGATATAATGACATATTGAAGGGTCCTGTCCTATGATATGATGACATGTTGTTGGGTCCTGTCCTATGATATAATGACATATTGAAGGGTCCTGTCCTATGATATAATGACATATTGAAGGGTCCTGTCCTATGATATGATGACATGTTGTTGGGTCCTGTCCTATGATATAATGACATATTGAAGGGTCCTGTCCAATGATATAATGACATATTGAAGGGTCCTGTCCTATGATATAATGACATGTTGTTGGGTCCTGTCCAATGATATAATGACATATTGAAGGGTCCTGTCCTATGATATAATGACATATTGAAGGGTCCTGTCCTATAATATGATGACATGTTGAAGGGTCCTGTCCTATGATGCAGATTACTGCTGCTGTTACAGCATCTCTCCTTAGATTACTGATTAGTAAGGCCACAGGTGTGTTTCGTGTTAATTACAATTACACACACACACACAATACAAACACACACACAGTAAGGACTCTGTATGGTGTAACCCTTAGGAAGACCAGTGGTTAACCTCCCCTCTGTCCAACAGTAAGGACTCTGTATGGTGTAACCCTTAGGAAGACCAGTGGTTAACCTCCCCTCTGTATGGTGTAAACCTTAGGAAGACCAGTGGTTAACCTCCCCTCTGTCCAACAGTAAGGACTCTGTATGGTGTAACCCTTAGGAAGACCAGTGGTTAACCTCCCCTCTGTCCAACAGTAAGGACTCTGTATGGTGTAACCCTTAGGAAGACCAGTGGTTAACCTCCCCTCTGTATGGTGTAACCCTTAGGAAGACCAGTGGTTAACCTCCGTAACGAGTAATAAGACCTCACTGGTATTGCATCCGGGATTATTATTTTTTCCCATCCAGGGCATGTATTTACATAGCATCTCAGAGTAGGCATGCTGATTTAGGATCAGTTTAGCCCTTTTGAATCATAATGAATAGGAAGGGGAACCTGATCCTAGGTCAACACTCCTCCTCTTGGATGTTTTGTGAATACGGGCCCCTGGACTATTCTTCCATACTGGACACTTTTTTTGACAACCTGTTGTTGGATAGTCATGATGCTATGTGATGCAGTGGTTAAGTAGTCGTTATAAAACATGAACATCCAAAGCTGTTGATTTACATTCTTTAAAAGTTAGTATTCTAGCAAGATCGTTTTATCCAATCTGATAGTTAAACAATTTTTTACCATAAAGATAATAATATATTCAATAGAATGTCATATTCTACTCGTTTGTCGACCACAATCTGCAAATGTACTGACAGCTCAGACAGCACAGTTCGAAAAGACGAAGGAAAGGGTGAGAGATGTAGTGATAGATGGGGTGAGAGATGTAGTGATAGATGGGGTGAGAGATGTAGTGATAGACGGGGTGAGAGATGTAGTGATAGATGGGGTGAGAGATGTAGTGATAGACGGGGTGAGAGATGTAGTGATAGACGGGGTGAGAGATATAGTGATAGACTGGGTGAGAGATATAGCGATAGACGGGGTGAGAGATATAGTGATAGACGGGGTGAGAGATGTAGTGATAAACAGGGTGAGAGATGTAGTGATAGACAGGGTGAGAGATGTAGTGATAGATGAGGTGAGAGATGTAATGATAGATGGGGTGAGAGATGTAGTGATAAACAGGGTGAGAGATGTAGTGATAGACGGGGTGAGAGATGTAGTGATAGATGGGGTGAGAGATGTAGTGATAGATGGGGTGAGAGATGTAGTGATAGATGAGGTGAGAGATATAGTGATAGACAGGGTGAGAGATGTAGTGATAGATGGGGTTAGAGATGTAGTGATGGATGGGGTGAGAGATATAGTGATAGACAGGGTGAGAGATGTAGTGATAGACGGGGTGAGAGATGTAGTGATAGACGGGGTGAGAGATGTAGTGATAGATGGGGTGAGAGATGTAGTGATAGACGGGGTGAGAGATGTAGTGATAGATGGGGTGAGAGATGTAGTGATAGATGGGGTGAGAGATGTAGTGATAGACGGGGTGAGAGATGTAGCGTTAGACACGGTGAGAGATGTAGTGATAGACAGGGTGAGAGATGTAGTGATAGACAGGGTGAGAGATTTAGTGATAGACAGGGTGAGAGATGTAGTGATAGATGGGGTGAGAGATGTAGTGATAGATGAGGTGAGTATCACAAAAACGAGTCCTATATCGACATAACCTGAAAGGCCGTTCAGCAAGGAAGACGCCACTGCTCCAAAACCGCCATAAAAAAGCCAGACTACGGTTTGCAACTGCACATGGGGACAAAGATTGTACTTTTTGGAGAAATGTCCTCTGGTCTGATTAAACAAAAATAGAACTGTTTGGCCATAATGACCATCGTTATGTTTGGAGGAAAAAGGGGGAGGCTTGCAAGCCAAAGAACACCATCTCAACCGTGAAGCACGGGGGTGGCAGCATCATGCTGTGGGGGTGCTTTGCTGCAGGAGGGACTGGTGCACTTCACAAAATAGATGGCATCATGAGGAAGGAAAATGATGTGGATATATTGAAGCAACATCTCAAGACATCAGTCAGGAAGTTAAAGCGTGGTCGCAAATGGGTCTTCCAAATGGACAATGACCCCAAGCATACTTCCAAAGTTGTGGCAAAATGGCTTAAGGACAACAAAGTCAAGGTATTGCAGTGGCCATCACAAAGCCCTGACCTCAATCCTATAGAAAATTTGAGGGCAGAACTGAAAAAGCGTGTGCGAGCAAGGAGGCCTACAAACCTGACTCAGTTACACCAGCTCTGTCAGGAGGAATGGGCCAAAATTCACCCAACTTATTGTGGGAAGCTTGTGGAAGGCTACCCAAAACGTTTGACCCAAGTTAAACAATTTAAAGGCAATGCTACCAAATACTAATTGAGTGTATGTAAACTTCTGACCCCACTGGGAATGTGATGAAAGAAATAAAAGCTGAAATAAATCATTCTCTCTACTATTATTCTGACATTTCACATTCTTAAAATAAAGTGGTGATCCTAACTGACCTAGAACAGGGGATTTGTACTAGGATTAAATGTCAGGAATTGTGAAAAACTGAGTTTAAATGTATTTGGCTAAGGTGTATGTAAACTTCCGACTTCAACTGTAGATGTTAAGGTCGACAGACTGGGTGAGAGATAGAGATGTTAAGGTTGACAGACTGGGTGAGTGATAGAGATGTTAAGGTCGACAGACTGGGTGAGTGATAGAGATGTTAAGGTCGACAGACTGGGTGAGTGATAGAGATGTTAAGGTCGACAGACTGGGTGAGTGATAGAGATGTTAAGGTCGACAGACTGGGTGAGTGATAGAGATGTTAAGGTTGACAGACTGGGTGAGAGATAGAGATGTTAAGGTTGACAGACTGGGTGAGAGATAGAGATGTTAAGGTTGACAGACTGGGTGAGTGATAGAGATGTTAAGGTCGACAGACTGGGTGAGTGATAGAGATGTTAAGGTCGACAGACTGGGTGAGTGATAGAGATGTTAAGGTCGACAGACTGGGTGAGTGATAGAGATGTTAAGGTCGACAGACTGGGTGAGTGATAGAGATGTTAAGGTTGACAGACTGGGTGAGAGATAGAGATGTTAAGGTCGACAGACTGGGTGAGTGATAGAGATGTTAAGGTCGACAGACTGGGTGAGTGATAGAGATGTTAAGGTCGACAGACTGGGTGAGTGATAGAGATGTTAAGGTCGACAGACTGGGTGAGTGATAGAGATGTTAAGGTCGACAGACTGGGTGAGAGATAGAGATGTTAAGGTTGACAGACTGGGTGAGTGATAGAGATGTTAAGGTCGACAGATTGGGTGAGTGATAGGGATGTTAAGGTTGATAGGCTGGGTGAGTGATAGAGATGTTAAGGTCGACAGACTGGGTGAGAGATAGAGATGTTAAGGTCGACAGATTGGGTGAGTGATAGAGATGTTAAGGTTGACAGACTGAGTGAGAGATAGAGATGTTAAGGTCGACAGACTGGGTGAGAGATAGAGATGGTAAGGTTGACAGACTGGGTGAGTGATAGAGATGTTAAGGTTGACAGACTGGGTGAGTGATAGAGATGTTAAGGTTGACAGACTGGGTGAGTGATAGAGATGTTAAGGTCGACAGACTGGGTGAGTGATAGAGATGTTAAGGTCGACAGACTGGGTGAGTGATAGAGATGTTAAGGTCGACAGACTGAGTGAGAGATAGAGATGTTAAGGTCGACAGACTGGGTGAGTGATAGAGATGTTAAGGTCGACAGACTGGGTGAGTGATAGAGATGTTAAGGTCGACAGACTGGGTGAGTGATAGAGATGTTAAGGTCGACAGACTGAGTGAGAGATAGAGATGTTAAGGTCGACAGACTGGGTGAGAGATAGAGATGTTAAGGTCGACAGACTGGGTGAGTGATAGAGATGTTAAGGTCGACAGACTGAGTGAGTGATAGAGATGTTAAGGTCGACAGACTGGGTGAGTGATAGAGATGTTAAGGTCGACAAACTGGGTGAGTGATAGAGATGTTAAGGTTGACAGACTGGGTGAGTGATAGAGATGTTAAGGTTGACAGACTGGGTGAGAGATAGAGATGTTAAGGTCGACAGACTGGGTGAGTGATAGAGATGTTAAGGTTGACAGACTGGGTGAGTGATAGATGTTAAGGTCGACAGACTGGGTGAGTGATAGAGATGTTAAGGTTGACAGACTGGGTGAGTGATAGAGATGTTAAGGTTGACAGACTGGGTGAGTGATAGAGATGTTAAGGTCGACAGACTGGGTGAGTGATAGAGATGTTAAGGTTGACAGACTGGGTGAGTGATAGAGATGTTAAGGTCGACAGGCTAGGTGAGAGATAGAGATGTTAAGGTCGACAGACTGGGTGAGTGATAGAGATGTTAAGGTTGACAGACTGGGTGAGAGATAGAGATGTTAAGGTCGACAGACTGGGTGAGTGATAGAGATGTTAAGGTTGACAGACTGGGTGAGAGATAGAGATGTTAAGGTCGACAGACTGGGTGAGTGATAGAGATGTTAAGGTCGACAGACTGGGTGAGTGATAGAGATGTTAAGGTCGACAGACTGGGTGAGTGATAGAGATGTTAAGGTCGACAGACTGGGTGAGTGATAGAGATGTTAAGGTCGACAGACTGGGTGAGTGATAGAGATGTTAAGGTTGACAGACTGGGTGAGTGATAGAGATGTTAAGGTCGACAGACTGGGTGAGTGATAGAGATGTTAAGGTCGACAGACTGGGTGAGTGATAGAGATGTTAAGGTCGACAGACTGGGTGAGAGATAGAGATGTTAAAGAAATGAAGGCAGAGAAAAGATGAGTCAAGGGTTTACATAAGTCAAGGACCGCCTCAGCCTGACAATGTCAACAGTCATTCATCTTTTCTTTTCTTCATCTTCCTCCTCTGTTCTTTTTTTCTGCTGGTCTCAGCCTAAATCCTTAGAAAGTCACTCAGCTGGAGAAAACCATTTACCTGGAGAGAGAGAGAGGGAAGAGAGAGGGAGAGAGAGGGAAAGAGAGAGGGGGGGGGGGGGGGGGAGAGGGGGGGGGGAGAGAGAGGGAAAGACAGGGTAGAGGGAGAGAGTGAGAGAGAGATGGAGGGAGGGAGTATAGAAAGTCGAGAGAGAGAAAGAGAGAAGGAAAGGTAAAGCGGAAAGGGATATGTAGGGTACGTGTCGTCCTGAGAGGGAAAAGGAGAGAGGAGAGGAGAGGAGAGGAGAGGAGAGGAGAGGAGAGGAGAGGAGAGGAGAGGAGAGGAGAGGAGAGGAGAGGAGAGGAGAGGAGAGGAGAGGAGAGGAGAGGAGAGGAGAGGAGAGGAGAAAGGAGAGGAGAGGAGAAAGGAGAGGAGAGGAGAGGAGAAATGAGAGGAGAGGAGAGGAGAGGAGAGGAGAGGAGAGGAGAGGAGAGGAGAGGAGAGGAGAGGAGAGGAGAGGAGAGGAGAGGAGAGGAGAGGAGAGGAGAGGAGGAGATACAGTGAGGGGAAAAAGTATTTGATCCCCTGCTGATTTTGTACGTTTGCCCACTGACAAAGACATGATCAGTCTATAATTTTAATGGTAGGTTTATTTGAACAGTGAGAGACAGAATAACAACAACAAAAATCCAGAAAAACGCATGTCAAAAATGTTATAAATTGATTTGCATTTTAATGAGGTAAATAAGTATTTGACCCCTCTGCAAAACATGACTTAGTACTTGGTGGCAAAACCCTTGTTGGCAATCACAGAGGACAGACGTTTCTTGTAGTTGGCCACCAGGTTTGCACACATCTCAGGAGGGATTTTGTCCCACTCCTCTTTGCAGATCTTCTCCAAGTCATTAAGGTTTTGAGGCTGACGTTTGGCAACTCGAACCTTCAGCTCCCTCCACATATTTTCTATGGGATTAAGGTCTGGAGACTGGCTAGGCCACTCCAGGACCTTAATGTGCTTCTTCTTGAAACACTCCTTTGTTGCCTTGGCCGTGTGTTTTGGGTCATTGTCATGCTGGAATACCCATCCACAACCCATTTTCAATGCCCTGGCTGAGGGAAGGAGGTTCTCACCCAAGATTTGACGGTACATGGCCCCGTCCATCGTCCCTTTGATGCAGTGAAGTTATAATAATAATAATAATATGCCATTTAGCAGACGCTTTTATCCAAAGCGACTTACAGTCGTGCGTGCATACATTTTTGTGTATGGGTGGTCCCGGGGATCGAACCCACTACCTTGGCGTTACAAGCGCCGTGCTCTACCAGCTGAGCTACAGAGGACCACAGTTGTCATGTCCCCTTTGCAGAAAAACACCCCCAAAGCATAATGTTTCCACCTCCATGTTTGACGGTGGGGATGGTGTTCTTGGGGTCATAGGCAGCATTCCTCCTCCTCCAAACACAGCGAGTTGAGTTGATGCCAAAGAGCTTGATTTTGCTCATCTGACCACAACACTTTCACCCAGTTCTCCTCTGAATCATTCAGATGTTCATTGGCAAACTTCAGACGGGCCTGTATATGTGCTTTCTTGAGCAGGGGGACCTTGCGGGCGCTGCAGGATTTCAGTCCTTCACAGCGTAGTGTGTTACCAATTGTTTTCTTGGTGACTATGGTCCCAGCTGCCTTGAGATCATTGACAAGATCCTCCCGTGTAGTTCTGGACTGATTCTTCACTGTTCTCATGATCATTGCAACTACACGAGGTGAGATCTTGCATGGAGCCTCAGGCCGAGGGAGATTGACAGTTCTTTTGTTTCTTCAATTTGCGAATAATCGCACCAACTGTTGTCACCTTCTCACCAAGCTGCTTGACGATGGTCTTGTAGCCCATTCCAGCCTTGTTTAGGTCTACAATCTTGTCCTTGACATCCTTGGACAGCTCTTTGGTCTTGGCCATGGTGGAGAGTTTTGAATCTGATTGATTGATTGCTTCTGTGGACAGGTGTCTTTTATACAGGTAACAAGCTGAGATTGCACATAATCTCTTGCACATCTAGCATTCCAGTGTTAATACTATTGTAATTATTTTGCACTATAGCCTATTTATTGCCTTACCTCCATAACTTGCTACATTTGCACACACTGTATATATATTTTCTGTTGTATTTTTGACTTTATGTTTTTTTCCCCATATGTAACTCTGTGTTGTTTTTATCGCACTGCTTTGCTTTATCTTGGCCAGGTCGCAGTTGTAAATGAGAACTTGTTCTCAACTGGCTTACCTGGTTAAATAAAGGTGAAATAAATAAATAAATAAAAAGCTGAGATTAGGAGCACTCCCTTTAAGAGTGTGCTCCTAATCTCCGCTCGTTACCTGTATAAAAGACACCTGGGAGCCAGAAATCTTTCTGATTGAGAAGGGGTCAAATACTTATTTCCCTCATTAAAATGCAAATCAATTCATAACATTTTTGACATGCGTTTTTCTGGATTTTTTTGTTGTTATTCTGTCTCTCACTGTTCAAATAAACCTACCATTAAAATTATAGACTGATCATGTCTTTGTCAGTGGGCAAATGTACAAAATCAGCAGAGGATCAAATCCTTTTTTCCCTCACTGTTATGTGTCTCTTTGAGAGAGATAGAGGAGATATATGTCTATCAACCTATTTAAACTGACATCCTCTCATATCTTAAATGTAATGGGCCGCGATCCAAATGGCACCCTTTTCCTATGTTTGACCAGAGCCCGGGGTCTGATCAAAAGTAGTGCACTATGTAGGGAATAGGGTGCTGTTTGGGATGCATCCGAGGGATATGTAAAGACGTCTTAAACTGATGATCTCAACAAAGGGTCAGACTGAACATACTCTGTCTAATTGATGATCTCAACAAAGGGTTAGACTGAATGTCCTCTGTTGTCTTTTAGATGAATTCATCCCTATCATACACACAGCTTCAGACAGTGACAACATTACAATACGTAACAATCTCTTTTCCAGTAGTCATGTCTTCACTTTTACAGTGTTCGTCTCTGTTCCAATATCCCCACTTTACAATGTTGGTCTCTGTTCCAATATCCCCACTTTTATTTAGTACTTTATTGGGTTTATTTCAGAAGGACAATGCACATGTATGAATATTGCTGTAAAAGTGCCAGATTTAGCCAGCCAGCAAATTCCCATCTGTAGTCCCTCTAAATTATAATTACATCAAAGTAATGAACTATGAATGTTGATTGATTAACTGTCCACCTCCATATTCCAATAGGAATGTCTGCTCTTTGAAAAGAAACCCTCTGAGAATGGTAGAAATGTCTTTAAAACTCTGGGAGGTGCTTATGGCTGTTCTGCCTTCTTGTCAAATCAGTTTGATATGCATACAACAGAACTAGAATCCCTATCAAGTGTTAGGGGGCCGTCAAGCTGTCAGAGATATGCCCCTTCTACAAACTACACTGCTCAAAAAAATTAAGGGAACACTTAAACAACACAATGTAACTCCAAGTCAATCACACTTCTGTGAAATCAAACATTCCACGTAGGAAGCAACACTGATTGACAATCAATTTCACATGCTGTTGTGCAAATGGAATAGACAACAGGTGGAAATTATAGGCAATTAGCAAGACACCCCCAATAAAGGACTGGTTTTGCAGGTGGTGACCACAGACCACTTCTCAGTTCCTATGCTTCCTGGCTGATGTTTTGGTCATCCAGGATGGCACATCAATGCGAGCTGTGGCAAGAAGGTTTGCTGTGTCTGTCAGCGTAGTGTCCAGAGCATGAAGGCGCTACCAGGAGACAGGCCAGTACATCAGGAGACGTGGAGGAGGCCGTAGGAGGGCAACAACCCAGCAGCAGGACTGCTACCTCCGCCTTTGTGCAAGGAGGAGCAGGAGGAGCACTGCCAGAGCCCTGCAAAATGACCTCCAGCAGGCCACAAATGTCCATGTGTCTGCTCAAACGGTCAGAAACAGACTCCATGAGGGTGGTATGAGGGCCCGACGTCCACAGGTGGGGGTTGTGCTTACAGCCCAACACCGTGCAGGACGTTTGGCATTTGCCAGAGAACACCAAGATTGGCAAATTCGCCACTGGCGCTCTGTGTCCTTCACAGATGAAAGCAGGTTCACACTGAGCACATGTGACAGATGTGACAGAGTCTGGAGACGCCGTGGAGAACGTTCGGCTGCCTGCAACATACTCCAGCATGACCGGTTTGGCGGTGGGTCAGTCATGGTGTGGGGTGGCATTTCTTTGGGGGGCCTCCATGAGGTAGCCTTACTTGTGAGACCATATGCTGGTGCGGTTGGCCCTGGGTTCCTCCTAATGCAAGACAATGCTAGACCTCATGTGGCTGGAGTGTGTCAGCAGTTCCTGCAAGAGGAAGGCATTGATGCTATGGACTGGCCCGCCCGTTCCCCAGACCTGAATCCAATTGAGCACATCTGGGACATCATGTCTCGCTCCATCCACCAATGCCACGTTGCACCACAGACTGTCCAGGAGTTGGCGGATGCTTTAGTCCAGGTCTAGGAGGAGATCCCTCAGGAGACCACCCGCCACCTCATCAGGAGCATGCCCAGGCGTTGTAGGGAGGTCATACAGGCACGTGGAGGCCACACACACTACTGAGCCTCATTTTGACTTGTTTTAAGGACATTACATCAAAGTTGGATCAGCCTGTAGTGTGGTTTTCCACTTTAATTTTGAGGGTGACTCCAAATCCAGACCTCCATGGGTTGATAAATTTGATTTCCATTGATAATTTTTGTGTGATTTTGTTGTCAGCACATTCAACTATGTAAAGAAAAAAGTATTTAATAAGATTATTTCATTCATTCAGATCTAGGATGTGTTATTTTAGTGTTCCCTTTTTTGAGCAGTGTATATTCTATGATGCGTACTATCTTGAAGCTTCAAATGAGAAACACCTTCATGGAGAGGAGATAAGAGATGTGCAATGACTCGTAGTGTCTGTGTCTCTGTAATAGTCAGACTGAATGTAAATCTCCAGCCTGTTCATTAATTAACGAGGGTCAGACCTTGCTAAGCGCCTGCAGATCAGAGCCAGATGCAACAATCAGAGATCGTCTCAGTTTCCTAATAGACGGAATTACCTGATTAATTGATTAGTGGAGTGCATTTAATATGGATTGAGAGAAACAGAAACCCAGAGAGAGAGAAAGAGAGAGAGACACGCACACACACACACAGACAGAGACACACACACACACACACACAGACAGAGACACACACACACACACACAGACAGAGACACACACACACACACACAGACAGACTATATATCTTTATTTTTCATGGTTATGCTTTCACTTATTTAGCAGTTTCTCAACATTTTCAGCAGGCAATGTCTTGGAGCAGAAAGAACACGAACATGGTGATTGTCTCCTATTTGCCACTTTGTCAAGCTACATTTGTCTTCCCATTAGCTGTGAAGTTACTGTGACACTGTGAGGCAGACACAATGCATAGCAGTAGAGAAAAAGGAAGAAGAAGAAGAAGAAGAAGAAGAAGAAGAAGAAGAAGAAGAAGAAGAAGAAGAAGAAGAAGAAGAAGAAGAAGAAGAAGAAGGGGAAGGAGAAGGGGAAGAGGAAGAGGAAGAAGAAGAAGATAACTAGGAGGAGGAAAAGTGCATTACCATTATCTCTCCCAGGTGAAAGGGAATGTGGTTCATGAGAAAGAGAGAATCAAAAGGTTAAGTGAAACTAGATAGTTTCATGTTGTTGGGTGCAATCGTTTATTGCACTGAGGGAAATACTGTATGGTACTGATCTCTGCCTAGTTGACCACTGGTACTGAAACGGACAGCTGTGTGTGAGAGAGGGAAGTATCTGAGAGGTCAAAGTGATTTTACCCAGTCACAGTGACCCTCCTTATCACTCAGACCCCACCTCTCCACCCCCCATCCCCGAGAGACTGGTCCTACTGAATCCCGTTTGACCTTGTCATTAAAAACCAAACAGCTGCAGTCATCTGTCTGCAGAGACCGTTAATTAACTGTGGCGCGCCGCAAGCCGATGGGTTTATGGTCTATAGTCATTCTCCTGGTCTTAGTCACGGCTCTGATGAGATTAAACCACAGGAGGTTGGTGGCACCTTAATTGGGGTGACGACGGGCTCGTGGTAATGACTGGAGCGGAATCAGTGGAATGGTGTCAAATGCGTGGTTTCCAGGTGTTTGATGCCATTCCATTTACTCCTTTCCAGACATTATTATGAGCCGTCCTCTCCTCTGCAGCCTCCACTGGATTAAACTATATTCCGTTATGCCATAATCACCGATACCTCTCCCGTCCCGCCACCCGCAGAGGTACTGGTGCCTTTAGGTGGTGTTGAAACGTTCTCCTCTCCCGTCCCGCCACCCGCCGAGGTACTGGCGCCTTTAGGTGGTGTTGAAATGTTATCCTGTTCTTAAGCTCGGTTGGTAATGTGACGGAGATGTTTCTCCCCCGAAGAAGTGATTCAGCGTTTCTCAAACTTTTCAGAATGTCCCTCAGAATGCCCTAACGAGCGTAGAATGGGTTCCATAGATTATTCATCATCAAGTTCCATTACTCATTTCTTTGGGGATAGGCCTACTGTTAGTTATGATCGTGCTATTTAGGAACTGCAGAGTAGGTTTAGTCTTATAGGCTTCGCCTCCTGGCATATACTGGTGAGTTATGTTGCCTAGGGATGTCTCTCTGTCGCTCTCTCTACTGTTCTGCACATGGCTCACTGTTCAACAGAAAGAGGCATCACATTCACAGAACTCTACTGTTCCGCACATGGCTCACTGTTCAACAGAAAGAGGCATCACATTCACAGAACACTATAGGACTTTCTTTATTTGACTGGAGTGGATTGTTTGGTTTTTATATGTGCTATATTCCCCTTCAGACGTCATATTTGGTCTTATTTCTAATAGCATGTGAAATGTCACGAATGAATGAAGTAGAGCAGGCCTATATGCAATTTATGAATCAGATTATGTT
The DNA here is from genome assembly GCF_964263955.1 of Coregonus lavaretus. NCBI lineage: Eukaryota > Metazoa > Chordata > Actinopteri > Salmoniformes > Salmonidae > Coregonus > Coregonus lavaretus. The sequence continues at coordinate 349,216 of NW_028164896.1, forward strand.
AGTTTTACAATATCGTACATTATGTTAGTTTTACAATATCGTACATTATGTTAGTTTTACAATAGCCTACATTATGTTAGTTTTACAATAGCCTACATTATGTTAGTTTTACAATAGCCTACATTGATAGTTTTACAATAGCCTACATTGTTAGTTTTACAATAGCCTACATTGATAGTTTTACAATATTTTAACATTTTAGTCATTTAGCAGACGCTCTTATCCAGAGCGACTTACAGTTGGTGAATGCATACATTTTCATACTGGCCCCCCGTGGAAAACGAACCCACAACCCTGGCGTTGCAAACGCCGTGCTCTACCAACTGAGCTACACAGGACTAGTTTATTTATTTTATTTTTATTTCACCTTTATTTAACCAGGTAAGAAGCCAGTTGAGAACAAGTTCTCATTTACAACTGCGACCTGGCCAAGATTAAGCAAAGCAGTGCGAGAAAAACAACAACAACACAGAAGTTACATATGGAATAAACAAAACATAATGTCAAAAATACAACAGAAAATATATATACAGTGTGTGCGAATGTAGTAAGTTATGGAGGTAAGGCAATAAATAGGCCATAGTGCAAAATAATTACAATTTAGTATTAACACTGGAATGATAGATGTGCAAGAGATGATGTGCAAATAGAGATACTGGGGTGCAAATGAGCAAAATAAATAACAATATGGGGATGAGGTAGTTGGGTGGGCTAATTTCTGACAACTGATGCTTAAAGTTAGTGAGGGAGATAAGAGTCTCCAGCTTCAGAGATTTTTGCAATTCGTTCCAGTCATTGGCAGCAGAGAACTGGAAGGAATGGCGGCCAAAGGAGGTGTAGGCTTTGGGGATGACCAGTGAGATATACCTGCTGGAGCGCAGACTACGGGTGGGTGTTGCTATGGTGACCAATGAGCTAAGATAAGGCGGGGATTTGTACACTACTTGTATCCTACATTATGTTAGTTTTACAATAGGCGACATTATGTTAGTTTTACAATATCGTACATTATGTTAGTTTTACAATAGGCTACATTATGTTAGTTTTACAATATCGTACATTATGTTCATTTTACAATATTGTACATTATGTTAGTTTTACAATAGGCTACATTATGTTAGTTTTACAATAGGCGACATTATGTTAGTTTTACAATAGGCTACATTATGTTAGTTTTACAATAGCCTACATTATGTTAGTTTTACAATAGGCTACATTATGTTAATTTTACAATAGGCTACATTATGTTAGTTTTACAATAGGCTACATTATGTTAGTTTTACAATAGGCGACATTATGTTAGTTTTACAATAGGCTACATTATGTTAGTTTTACAATAGCCTACATTATGTTAGTTTTACAATAGGCTACATTATGTTAATTTTACAATAGGCTACATTAAGTTAGTTTTACAATAGGCTACATGATGTTAGTTTTACAATAGGCTACATGATGTTAGTTTTACAATAGGCTACATTATGTTAGTTTTACAATAGGCTACATTATGTTAGTTTTACAATAGGCTACATTATGTTAGTTTTACAATAGCCTACATTATGTTCGTTTTACAATAGGCGACATTATGTTAGTTTTACAATAGGCTACATTATGTTAATTTTACAATAGGCAACATTATGTTAATTTTACAATAGGCTACATTGTTAGTTTTACAATAGGCTACATTATGTTAGTTTTACAATAGGCTACATTATGTTAATTTTACAATAGGCTACATTATGTTAGTTTTACAATAGGCTACATTATGTTCGTTTTACAATAGGCTACATTATGTTAGTTTTACAATAGGCTACGTTGGTGGTTTGTAGCTTGCTATGTTTATGTTGTCTGTTTGAACCACTCCCAAACAAGGATTTCCTTCACGAGAAAAATTAAGTTATTGTAATCTAATCTAATGAGACGTTAAGTCCTTTGCATTGTATGTGATTTAGGGAAATTATTATTATTATTATTAAATGGCCATGCGTTTCCTTATTACTGTCAGTTCACAAAGGTAAAGGGTTGTCAGAAATCACGACACATGGGAGTATATGACGTCAGCTTAACACGTGGGGATTGGTCCACCCTCATGACGCGGTAAATATACACAGACTGCTCTACACACACGGATGCAAACGTGGAAAGCCTACACATACTTTCATCCATCTCTTTCTCTCTTTCTCACTCTCCCCTTTTCTCACTGTCTCTCTCTCTCACACACACACACACACACACACACACACACACACACAGTGTCTCTCATTAGTTATTGATGCATCGAGAGAGAAAAAACCCATCTGTGAGAAATTAAAGAGCCATCCTCTCTCGCATCAACAGGCTCTCACAGTCTCTCGTCAGAATTAGACATTCATCCATGTTTCTCAAACATCAAATTTCGAAGTTGTTTAAGATTAAGTCTAGGTATTAACGCCGAAATATTAAGGTGATGCATTAACTCCGAATGGTTAAGTAAAGGGGTAAGGTTTGGGATAGGCTTAAATCAAAAATAACAAAACATCCTGGCACTGGATTTGAACATGCAACCTTCGGCACCAGAGGTTTTCACGTCATCTCCCGACGTCCCCAGACATGGATGGATGTCGAATACTGACTTGTATCACGGGTGACCTGGCTGCTCACATACAGAGGCGAAACATACTGCCATTAATAATTGTTTTAATAATAGATACCTTTTCTACTGTTATTCCAGTTTATACATGTACTTTTCTGTATCTTCATACTGATACAGTAGTTCAGAATAATCTGTAGAAGGAACTCAAACTATTTATTCTGTTGTGAAGCTAGTCACTCAACTAAAGCGGCCTAGAGTACATTTATATTTTAATGGAAGATAACCATGTTCTCTTTTGTGTTGTAAATGGTATATTTACAGAAATGTAAATTCACAGATATGTACAAAGGTCCATATTGATCACTTCTCTTGAACGCACAATGTATTTGTCCCTCTTTAATAATGAAGTGTGTTGCTTTCCAATGTCATTGGCTACATATTATAAGCAACTACAGTTGATATCAGTTGAGAACAAACTGATACTAATTGTTCATCCGTTCATGAAACAGTTTACTCTGTACATAAAAAAAAAAAACGGTTGATAATGGCATAGATTGAGGAGTGGACGTTGAACGTTAAACGGCGACGTTAGCCAACCGGGGATCAGAGTCCTGCTCGTACCGGTAATGGTAGACTTCCATCTGGTCGCGGCACGCATCGCGGATGTTGTTGAGCCACCGTTTGATTCCTCTCCGGTTTAGATAAAGCACCATGAGGAACACTATCCCGATCAGCGCCAGGACTATCCCCAGGAACACGTAGGACACCGCCTCTAAGTTCTCATTGAGACAACCCACGTCCTCGCCGCGTAACCGCTCCAGTGGAATCCCCTTCTTGGCATCAGGCTCAGCGCATAGGAGGCGCGCAGCGTCCGCGCACTGAGAAGAGTTCTTTAACCAGAAGTAGAACGACTCAAGCTCACAGTTACACCTGAAAGGATTCAGTGACAAATAAATGCGCACTCTCTTGTGATGGTACAAACTAGATATGTTCTCCTTACCAATGTTCTCGATGGAGTTGTTGGTGAGAACTAAAGTGTGGAGGTTGAACGCGTCCAACCGCGAGATGGGTATGGTTTTCAACCGGTTGCCTGACAGCTCCAGCCGTTGGAGGTTGCGTAACGTTTCGGTACCCTGCAGCGCGTTGGAGAGCTGCGCCGCGGCTGGAGCAAGGAGCGAGTTGTTCAGGTAAAGAGAGCGGAGCTCCCGCAGACCGTGAAACGCCCGGTCTGAGATGTACACCAACGGGTTGTGGCTCAAATCCAGCAAATGCAACCTGGAGAGTCCCATGAAAGCGTCAGCCTCGATCACCACGATCCCGTTATGTGACAGTGAGAGGGTCGTTAGCTCGAGCTCCGTCCCGTTATTCGAGGAGAACGCTCCTCCCGGTAACGTTGAGATGTTGTTCCCCCTGAGTATTAACGTGGTCGCCCACGCCGGTATGTCACCCGATAACTCAGTGTGTTCGCCGTCCCGGCAGGTCACCGTCCCGGAGTCTCTGGCACAGATACAGGATAACGGGCACTCTTCCTCTGCTCTGACAGAAGAAACCAACAACAACAAAGACATAAACACCGCCTCGGCTGATAAACAAAAACACCGGCCTTTCAGAAAAGAAAGAACACCTCGTAAAACGTCACCACAATAATACTTCCATGTCTTTTTCCTCCACATGTTTACAGTAGGTCAGTAGATGTCTGTACAACGTCGTTTCGAAGGGGGAGACTTGGACACACTCCCCACTCTGAGGCCACAGGTCAACTAGTCTCGTCGGTCAGTTTGATTGAGAAAAAAAAAACCACTCAATAGTCTTTATTTTCCTTCGTTCCTTCTCTCTTCCCGAAAATGAGTCCGGTCTCTCTCTCTCCCTCCGGAGTTGTCGCGCAGTGAGGTGACAGTATGAGGTACAGTAGAATGTTGGCAGAGCTACGACGTGAGATGGTGGAAGAGGAAGAGGCTGCGGGTTATGGTGTGTGGACAGCAGCTTATTCTCTCTCTCATCTCTCCGCCCCCTCTCTCTGAGGTGTTTTTGACGTCTCCTTTAGTGAGTGACTGACTGAGTCAGACTGTGGAGAGATCCCTGGTTCTCTCCATCACGAGTTGAGGTGGAAGAGAGAAGAGAACAGGAAAGTCTGTCTGTCTGCCTGTCAGTCACTCGGTTGTCTGGATCGTGTCCTCTTCACATGCCCAACTCGTGATGGAGAGAACACCTCTAACCACTTTAGCTGAGCTGATGGGAACAATTAATGTGTGAGAGAGATCGAGTGGAATCTTGTTTTCAGGTTACCAGAACAGAAGAGGAGACTTGACAGTTGACACAGGTCCTGGCTAGACACCTTAATTAAATCCAACCATTAGAGTGCTACCACTTCAACATACACCCCTAGCTTACCAACCTATTACCATTAACCTACAGATGCTAGTCTACTGTCTTTCTGTTAAATGCCAGTCAGTTGCCTCTATAGTGTAAGCCTAATAGGGTTACCATTGCTTTGCAGAGCCCTCAATTGTTGAATTGAAAAGTGATTAGCCATTATGTGACTGTGTCACAATGTCCCAACTGTCATAGCCTATTGCTTGGTATAAAGGGATGTGTTGGCCATGAATACTGGATGGTGTGTTTATATATCTGTTGTTGGCCATAGGGCTAGGATGCTGGGGTCAGCTCCAGGTCATCGCCATAGCAACAGCCTGTTGATTATCTATATGAGGTCATCTATTCACCTATTCTCTATCATTATAGATTACCCATGTGATTTTAACAGTTGATTTAAAGTTCAATATATCTTCAGAAAGAGAAAGGTGAGGTGAAACTGTCACATATTAGATTAATTTAAGGCCTGAATGGATTATCTATAACAGGCCTTAATGGATGATCTACAACAGGCCTTAATGGATGATCTACAACAGGCCTTAATGGATGATCTATAACAGGCCTTAATGGATGATCTATAACAGGCCTTAATGGATGATCTACAACAGGCCTTAATGGATGATCTATAACAGGCCTGAATGGATGATCTACAACAGGCCTTAATGGATGATCTAGAACAGGCCTTAATGGATTATCTAGAACAGGCCTTAATGGATGATCTATAACAGGCCTTAATGGATGATCTATAACAGGCCTATTTCAACTATGTTCCCCTTAGGGCCCATGAAGGAATACAGGGGCTCAATGAATAAAGTAGGAGTGCTGATCTAAAATCAGTTTAGCCTTTGGAATCATATTGAATAAGATACACTTATTTTATATATACAGTACCAGTCAAAAGTTTGGACACACCTACTCATTCCAGGGTTTTTCTTTATTTTTTACTATTTTCTACATTTTAGAATAATAGTGAAGACATCAAAACTATGAAATAACACATGTGGAATCATGTAGTAAGCAAAAAAGTGTTAAACAAATCAAAATATATTTTATATTTGAGATTCTTCAAAGTAGCCACCCTTTACCTTGATGACAGCTTTGCACACTCTTGGCATTCTCTCAACCAGCTTCATGAGGAATGCTTTTTCCAACAGTCTTGAAGGAGTTCCCACATATGCTGAGCACTTGTTGTCTGCTTTTCCTTCACTCTGCCGTCTGACTCAACAAAAACCATCTCAATTGGGTTGAGGTCGGGTGATTGTGGAAGCCAGGTCATCTGATGCAGCACTCCATCACTCTCCTTGGTCAAATAGCCCTTACACAGCCTGGAGGTGTGTTTTGGGTCATTGTCCTGTTGAATAAACAAATGATAGACCCACTAAGCGCAAACTAGATGGGATGGCGTATCGCTACAGAATGCTGTGGTAGCCATGCTGGTTAAGTGTGCCTAGAATTCTAAATAAATCACAGACAGTGTCACCAGCAAAGCACCCCACACCATCACACCTCCTCCTCCATGCTTCACGGTGGCAACCACACATCAAATCAAATTTTATTTCCCACATGCGCCGAATACAACTGGTGTAGACATTACTGTGAAATGCTTACATACAGCCCTTAACCAACAATGCATTAATTTTTTTATAAAAAAGTAAAATAAAACAACAACAACAAAAAAGTGTTGAAAAAAACAGAGCAGAAGTAAAATAAAAGAACAGTAGGGAAGCTATATACAGGGGGGTACCGGTGCAGAATCAATGTGCGGGGGCACCGGCTAGTTGAGGTATTTGAGGTAATATGTACATGTGGGTAGATTTAAAGTGACTATGCATAAATAATTAACAGAGTAGCAGCAGCGGAAAAAGATGGGGTGGGGGTGGGGGGGGGGGGGGGGGCAGTGCAAATAGTCCGGGTAGCCATGATTAGCTGTTCAGGAGTCTTATAGCTTGGGGGTAGAAGCTGTTGAGAAGCCTTTTGGACCTAGACTTGGCGCTCCGGTACCACTTGCCGTGCAGTAGCAGAGAGAACAGTCTATGACTAGGGTGACTGGAGTCTTTGACAATTTTGAGGGCCTTCCTCTGACACCGCCTGGTATAGAGGTCCTGGATGGCAGGAAGCTTGGCCCCAGTGATGTACTGGGCCGTACGCACTACCCTCTGTAGTGCCTTGCGGTCGGAGAGCCCGAGCAGTTGCCATACCAGGCGGTGATGCAACCAGTCAGGATGCTCTCGATGGTGCAGCAGAACTTTTTGAGGATCTGAGGACCCATGCCAAATCTTTTCAGTCTCCTGAGGGGGAATAGGCTTTGTCGTGCCCTCTTCACGACTGTCTTGGTGTGTTTGGACCATGATAGTTCGTTGGTGATGTGGACTGTCGATAAGAACGGGGGCGTGCTCAGTCCTCGTTTTTTTTCTGTAGTCCACAATCATCTCCTTTGTCTTGGTCACGTTGAGGGAGAGGTTGTTATCCTGGCACCACACGATCAGGCCTACCACTGTTGTGTCGTCGTAATGATGGTGTTGGAGTCGTGCCTGGCCATACAGTCATGGGTGAACAGGGAGTACAGGAGGGGACTGAGCACGCACCCCTGAGGGGCCCCCGTGTTGAGGATCAGCATGGCAGATGTGTTGTTACCTACCCTTACCACCTGGGGGCGGCCCGTCAGGAAGTCCAGGATCCAGTTGCAGAGGGAGGTGTTTAGTCCCAGGAACCTTAGCTTAGTGATGAGCTTTGAGGGAACGGAGATCATCTGTTCACCTACTCTGCGTCTCATAAAGACACGGCGGTTGGCACCAAAAATCTCAAATTTGGACTCATCAGACCAAAGGACAGATTTCCACCGGTCTAATGTCTATTGCTCGTGTTTCTTAGCCCAAGCAAGTCTATTCTTCTTATTGGTGTCCTTTAGTAGTGGTTTCTTTGCAGCAATTCGACCATGAAGGCCTGATTCACGCAGTCGCCTCTGAACAGTTGATGTTGAGATGTGTCTGTTATTTGAACTCTGTGAAGCATTTATTTGAGCTGCAATTTCTGAGGCTGGTAACTCTAATGAACTTATCCTCTGCAGTAGAGGTAACTCTGGGTCTTCCATTCCTGTGGCGGTCCTCATGAGAGCCAGTTTCATCATAGCGGTTAATGGTTTTTGCGACTGCACTTGAATAAACTTTCAAAGTTCTTGAAACTTTCCGGATTGGCTGACCTTCATGTCTTAAAGTAATGATGGACTGTCATTTATCTTTGCTTATTTCAAATCAAATCAAATCAAAATTGTATTTGTCACATACACGTATTTGAGCTGTTCTTGCCATAATATGGACTTTTACCAAATAGGGCTATCTTCTGTATACCAGCCCTACCTTGTCACAACACAGCTGATTGGCTCAAACGCATTAAGAAGGAAAGAAATTCCACAAATTAACTTTAACAAGGCACACCTGTTAATTGAAATGCATTCCAGGTGACTACCACATGAAGCTGGTTGAGAGAATGCCAAGAATGTGCAAAGCTATCATCAAGGCAAAAGGTGGCTATTTGAAGAATCTCAAACATAAAATATATTTTAACTACATGATTCCATATGATTTGTTTAACTACATGATTCCATATGCGTTATGTGTTATTTCATTGTGTAGAAAATAGCAAAAAAATAAAGAAAATCCCTGGAATGAGTAGGTGTGTCCAAACTTTTGACTGGTACTGTATATACATTTTCTATAACATTTCCCTTGTTTCAGGTCAACGTCGACAATTTTAATTGGCTGATGCCCATTTTTTAGACAGAGAAAAAGTTTAAACTTAAACTATGTACCCGCTATGTTTTATGTTACCTTGTTTTATGTACAATTTGTTTACGACGTTGAACTGAAACAAGGAAAATATTATATGTAGATAAGTGTCTCTTATTCAATAGGATTTTAAAGGCTAAACTGATCCCAGATAAGTACTCCTGTTTTATTATTTGCTCCCCTTTGAAGTTACTCATCCAATAAACTACGTTTACCTTGTTGGTGCTTTTAGGGTTAATCGAACTCCCTCGTTGGTATTTCTTAAAATACACCGTAGGTCAACTTGGCCAGCAGAGAGATAAACCTCAGAATGCAACGTTTACTTTTGTTCCGCTCGGTCTGTAGAGTGTAGTTTCTCAATATTGCATGATGCATCCTTGACTACGCTCCTACTTGCTACTGACAGACAACATTCAAAAAGGGATGTTTTCACATGTACAACAAAATCGCGTGTTTTTACTTATCCATTTCACACACATCCATGTGCATTTACGGGGAACATATAAATGAGGTCTTTACAACATTTAAGTGTATCGTAAATAAAATAAATAAATACAAAGTTGATGTGCCTTTATGGTCTTGTCAAATAGCTGTCATGTACCTACATTACAATCGCTGCCAGGTGGCATACATACCTAAACCGGATCTGCGTGAACAGTAACAAAGGGGTTCGAGGCCCCTTCACATCAAGCTTTTTTGTTAAAGGGGCAGTGCAGTAAAAAACGAGATTTTCCCATTTTCTTTAATTATATTTCCACACCATGAGGTTGAAATAACACACTGAAATTGTGAAATGTATAATAATGGCCTTTTTGTACAAGAGCTGTTTGAAAGAAAATCCTGGAATTCCAGCCTGTTCAGGTGGGATGGAAGTTTTTGGTCCACATTATGATGTCACAATGTGATCTGATTATAATAGACCAATGACTGTCCATCTTTGGTAATGGGGTGGGCTCTAGTCCATTCTATCAGCCAATCAGGGCGGTGTATGGAAATATCTTACAATGTGTTTCCTAACGCCCACACGATCAGACTGAGCATTTCAAGGGCCAAAGGAGGAAATTAATGATAAAATATATATTTTGGAGTTATTTTCATAAAAAAAGAAACACAGTGAATTATTAGACATACAGTGAATATTTAAAAATGAAATTACAAAGACTGCATGGGGGCTTTACGGAAAAAACTGTTTACTGCTGGCCCTCGATGCTCGATTCAAATAACCCATATGTGACAGAGTGGATGATTCTAATAACCCATATGTGACAGAGCGGATGATTCTAACAACCCATATGTGACAGAGTGGATGATTCTAATAACCCATATGTGACAGAGCGGATGATTCTAATAACCCCATATGTGACAGAGCGGATGATTCTAATAACCCATATGTGACAGAGCGGATGATTCTAATAACCCAAATGTGACAGAGCGGATGATTCTAATAACCCCATATGTGACAGAGCGGATGATTCTAATAACCCATATGTGACAGAGCGGATGATTCTAATAACCCCATATGTGACAGAGCGGATGATTCTAATAACCCCATATGTGACAGAGTGGATGATTCTAATAACCCCATATGTGACAGAGCGGATGAGTCTAATAACCCATATATGACAGAGCGGATGAGTCTAATAACCCATATGTGACAGAGCGGATGAGTCTAATAACCCCTATGTGACAGAGTGGATGATTGTAATAGAACATGTTGTACATGTGTAGCCTACATATCTATTTAATATGGCCGATATTGTAGGGCCGATTATTTATGTGGCAGTAGCCTATGTGTCGATCTGCAAGAGGGACTCCAACAAGAAGCCCCCCATTAAATGTATTCGTAATCTTCAATTGTAGGGATTTGGCTGCACTTTCCTTGGCAACACAACACAACACAACACATGTCATTCTACATTTCAAAGAAAAAATCTTTCCTGGGATTCAAACTTGCCACAAACAACAATCATTACCAGTAGCCAGGCTCCCTACACAGTGAAATATTCATCCCGTTGAAATGTAGCGTGTGTTTTAGTCAATTTGATAAGCAGATGGTGCCGTTTGACTTCTGTTATGGATGCTCTCATGGAAAAGTGTTTGATGACGTCCAGCTACGCCAATATTTATAATTGTTACGTTCTTCCTTTCTTTTTTTGTTTTTATATGTTACATTATCTAATGACCCCCCAGCATAGGTGGATTGGCCATCTGGCAATTCTGGCAAATGCTAGATGGGCCGGACCATCTTTTTGTTGGGTGGGCTGGTCAAAATGGATTTAAAAAAGAATCTCTGTCTCGCTCTCCTTCGCTCGCTCTGTTTTCTTCTATTGACTTATATGTAGCCTAATATTTAAACACTTAGGCAGGGGGAACACATGACAGGCACTAATTTGAAAAATGTGGTTAAGACTGTTATAAGGTATTATGTAAGCCAATGGTCATCTATAGGGGATTAATTCAGTGATTTGCTTCTTTGTCTAATATGTGTTAATTCATTCACAACTAGGTAGGGTAACATTTTATATTAAGGATCAGTAATAAACCATTTCTAAGGCTTTTATAAATTGTGTTCAGCATTTATTAATCATTAGTCCCACATGAACAAACCCATTTACTAATCATTAGTAAAGTATTGTTGCAGTCCCTAATCTAAAGTGTGTGCTATTTATATTTCATAAATACTTTATAAACGTTTTGAGTGACAAATTTGTCACAAAAAAGATGGCGTGCCATTGGTGAACATTCCTGCAGTACCTGGTAAAATAATAAGCACACAATACAGGATGTTTAAGGATATATATATATATATGTGAATAACTAGCTTACTAACATTCACAAATGTGGGAGTAATGATTTAACAAATGGATAGCAAACGGTTTGTAAATGGCTTATAACTGCCTTATAAATGGCTTATAACTGCCTTATAAATGGTTTATAACATGTCATATAAATGGCTTATAACTGCCTTATAAATGGCTTATAACTGCCATATAAATGGTTTATAACTGCCTTATAAATGGCTTATAACTGCCTTATAAATGGCTTATAACTGCCATATAAATGGTTTATTATGGACCCTTTAAAATAAAGTGTAAACCTAGGGGGCTGTTGGGCCCAGTAGAGACAGTGTGGTTCCCTGGTCTGCTGGGCCCAGCAGAGACAGTGTGGTTCCCTGGTCTGCTGGGCCCAGCAGAGACAGTGTGGTTCCCTGGTCTGCTGGGCCCAGCAGAGACAGTGTGGTTCCCTGGTCTGCTGGGCCCAGTGATGCAGCACAGACAGCCAAGCTGTGGAGGTAGGAAGAAAACAGAGAGAGAGAGACACACACTGACACAGATGTACTGCCAGTCCCTAGTGTTTTGGCTCTATATATTATATATATATATATATATAGTAATTAAACCTTAGGATAGGGGGGACATGTATGACAGCCAGGCACTACTTTACAATATAAGTAGTTAGGTTTTTATAAGGTATTATGAGCCAATGGTCATCTATTAGCCATTTATTCAGTAATTTGTCTTCTTTATCTAATAAATGTGTTTATTCATTCATAACTAGGATGTTGATGGGCCCAGCAAAGGCAATGTGGTCGTCTGGTCGTCTGGTACCAGTGCTGTGGGAAAGGATGCTAGGCTTAGCAGAGGAGTAACAGACAGACAGACAGACAGACGTACAGACAGACGTACAGACAGACAGACGTACAGACAGACAGACGTACAGACAGACAGACGTACAGACAGACGTACAGACAGACAGACGTACAGACAGGCGTACAGACAGACGTACAGACAGACAGACAGACAGACAGACAGACAGACAGACAGACGTACAGACAGACAGACAGACAGACAGACGTACAGACAGACATACATACAGCAGAGAAGATGCAGAGACAGTCTGCACATCAGGGAGGCAACATAGGCCCAGTTATAGTTGTGAGTTGAATCTCCAGTAATGTTTTTACATGTTGCATTTGTCTTAAACATGAGCTGGTTAAAGAGAGCTGTTTACTAAAGGGGAGGACTATGTTTCACCGGTCACTGGGGGCACACGGTGATGTGGGCTGATGTTGTCCCAGTTTGCCCCTGCCCCCCAGAGGGACAGGAATGGACCTTCCTGTGTGTGTGTGTGTGTGTGTGTGTGTGTGTGTGTGTTTGCATGCGTGACTGTTACTGAATGAGTTTCTATCCCCAGAGCTGCCAAACCATGTGTCACTTCTGTCTCTCGTATTTGTCTCCTAGATTGATCTCCCTCTCTCTCTCTCTCTCTCTCTCTCTCTCTCTCTCTCTCTCTCTCTCTCTCTCTCTCTCTCTCGCTGTGTAAGATGGATGTCTGCTTACATGGTAATGTGCCCTGTAGCCCCCCTTCTTTCGAAACCTTTACCTGAAGGTCATAAGTGCTGCAGGTTTCCATACGTCAAGTCTTGCAGCTTGATGTACAAGTACACCCCCTGGACAGGATGCTAGTTTATCGCAGGGCCTTACCCCCAATCTGCCATCACTAGCACATTAGAGGCTGCTGCTGCTGCCTATTGAAATCACTGGCCACTTTAAAGAAATGGAACACTAGTCACTTTAATAATGTTTACATATCTTGCACTACTCATCTCATATGTATATACTGCATTCTATTCTATAATATTCTACTGTATCTTAGTCCATGCCGCTCTGTCATTGCTTGTCCATATATGTATATTTTCTTGTTTTGTGTGTATTGGGTATATGTTGTGAAATTGTTAGATATTACTTGTTAGATATTACTGCACTGTCGGCGCTAGAAGCACAAGCATTTCGCTACATCCACTATAACATCTACTAAACACGTGTATGTGACAAATATGATTTGATTTGATTTGATTTGATCTACTTAATACTCTGTGCCAAGCATGGGTACCAGTTTTACAGTCTTTGGTATGATTGAACTCCCAGCCTTCCAAATTTCCCTCTAATCAGGGATGGATTCAGACCTTGGAACTAATGTGAGAAAAAAAAAATATGAGTGGAATCTCTTGTCAATTAGTGACTTGAATTTATAATGTAATTAATCAATTAGATGAATCAGTCAATTATCTACCAAACGTTAAGCCCTTCAGGCTTGTTTTTGAGTACCACTGGTACCTGCTTGTCTGTGCCAAAGCCTGGATAACAGAACTACAGTAGTATGTTCAGCTCATCCTCATTGAAAGCTGTAGTAGTCTACATGAAGCACGCAGGTACCTAATAGGGCTGCGGTCATCGTGTCTGCCTACCCTGCATACCCTGCATACCCTGCCTACCCTGCATACCCTACCTACCCTACCTACCCTACCTACCCTGCCTACCCTGCCTACCCTGCCTATCCTGCCTACCCTGCCTATCCTGCCTACCCTGCCTACCCTACCTACCCTACCCTACCTATCCTACCTACCCTGCCTACCCTACCTACCCTACCTACCCTGCCTACCCTGCCTACCCTGCCTATCCTGCCTACCCTGCCTACCCTACCTACCCTACCTACCCTGCCTACCCTACCCTGCCTACCCTACCTACCCTACCTACCCTGCCTACCCTGCCTACCCTGCCTACCCTACCTACCCTGCCTACCCTACCCTACCTACCCTACCTACCCTGCCTACCCTGCCTACCCTGCCTACCCTGCCTACCCTACCTACCCTGCCTACCCTGCCTACCCTGCCTACCCTGCCTACCCTACCCTACCCTGCCTACCCTGCCTACCCTGCCTACCCTACCCTACCTACCCTGCCTACCCTGCCTACCCTACCCTGCCTACCCTGCCTACCCTACCTACCCTGCCTACCCTACCTACCCTGCCTACCCTGCCTACCCTACCCTGCCTACCCTGCCTACCCTACCTACCCTTTCTACCCTGCCTACCCTACCTATCCTGCCTACCCTGCCTACCCTACCTACCCTACCTACCCTGCCTACCCTACCCTGCCTACCCTACCTACCCTACCTACCCTGCCTACCCTGCCTACCCTGCCTACCCTACCTACCCTGCCTACCCTACCCTACCTACCCTACCTACCCTGCCTACCCTGCCTACCCTGCCTACCCTGCCTACCCTACCTACCCTGCCTACCCTGCCTACCCTGCCTACCCTGCCTACCCTACCCTGCCTACCCTGCCTACCCTGCCTACCCTACCCTACCTACCCTGCCTACCCTGCCTACCCTACCCTGCCTACCCTGCCTACCCTACCTACCCTGCCTACCCTACCTACCCTGCCTACCCTGCCTACCCTACCCTGCCTACCCTGCCTACCCTACCTACCCTTTCTACCCTGCCTACCCTACCTACCCTGCCTACCCTGCCTACCCTACCTACCCTGCCTACCCTACCTACCCTACCTACCCTGCCTACCCTACCTACCCTACCTACCCTGCCTAACCTGCCTACCCTGCCTACCCTGCCTACCCTACCCTACCCTGCCTACCCTACCTACCCTGCCTACCCTGCCTACCCTACCTACCCTGCCTACCCTACCTACCCTGCCTACCCTACCGTACCCTACCCTACCCTACCCTACCCTGCCTACCCTACCTACCCTGCCTACCCTGCCTACCCTGCCTACCCTACCCTACCCTGCCTACCCTGCCCTACCCTGCCTACCTTACCTACCCTGCCTACCCTACCGTACCCTACCCTGCCTACCCTGCCTACCCTACCTACCCTGCCTACCCTGCCTACCCTGCCTACCCTACCCTACCCTGCCTACCCTGCCTACCCTGCCTACCCTGCCTACCCTGCCTACCCTGCCTACCCTGCCCTACCCTGCCTACCCTGCCTACCCTGCCTACCCTGCCTACCCTACCGTACCCTACCCTACCCTACCCTACCCTACCCTACCTACCCTACCCTACCCTACCCTACCCTACCCTACCTACCCTACCCTACCCTGCCTACCCTACCCTACCCTACCCTACCCTACCCTACCCTGCCTACCCTACCTACCCTACCTACCCTACCTACCCTGCCTACCCTACCCTACCCTGCCTACCCTGCCCTACCCTGCCTACCCCTGCCTACCCTACCCTACCCTGCCTACCCTACCCTACCCTACCCTACCCTACCCTACCTACCCTACCCTACCCTGCCTACCCTACCCTACCCTACCCTACCCTACCGTACCCTACCCTACCCTGCCTACCCTACCTACCCTACCTACCCTACCTACCCTGCCTACCCTACCCTACCCTGCCTACCCTGCAGTGTTATTTCAACCAGACATCTGGTTAATACTCTATTCAGTGTTATTTCAACCAGACATCTGGTTAATACTCTCTTCAGTGTTATTTCAACCAGACATCTGGTTAATGCTCTATTCAGTGTTATTTCAACCAGACATTTGGTTAATGCTCTCTTCAGTGTTATTTCAACCAGACATTTGGTTAATACTCTCTTCAGTGTTATTTCAACCAGACATCTGGTTAATACTCTCTTCAGTGTTATTTCAACCAGACATTTGGTTAATACTCTCTTCAGTGTTATTTCAACCAGACATCTGGTTAATACTCTCTTCAGTGTTATTTCAACCAGACATCTGGTTAATACTCTCTTCAGTGTTATTTCAACCAGACATCTGGTTAATACTCTCTTCAGTGTTATTTCAACCAGACATCTGGTTAATGCTCTATTCAGTGTTATTTCAACCAGACATTTGGTTAATGCTCTCTTCAGTGTTATTTCAACCAGACATCTGGTTAATGCTCTCTTCAGTGTTATTTCAACCAGACATCTGGTTAATACTCTATTCAGTGTTATTTCAACCAGATATCTGGTTTGTGACCCCATCCTCTCAAGTCTTTTAATATGTCTCATTCTGCTTATCAGGGCACAACAGAGCTCACCCACCTCCCCCCTCTCTGTCTCTCGCCCCCTCTCTCTCCCTATCACAGAAACCCTCCCGCCCACTCAGTCCACAACCCTCCCGCCCACTCAGTCCACAACCCTCCCGCCCACTCAGTCCACAACCCTCCCGCCCACTCATTCCACAACCCTCCCGCCCACTCAGTCCACAACCCTCCCGCCCACTCAGTCCACAACCCTCCCGCCCACTCAGTCCACAACCCTCCCGCCCACTCAGTCCACAACCCTCCCGCCCACTCAGTCCACAACCCTCCCGCCCACTCAGTCCACAACCCTCCCGCCCACTCAGTCAACAACCCTCCCGCCCACTCAGTCCACAACCCTCCCGCCCACTCAGTCCACAACCCTCCCGCCCACTCAGTCCACAACCCGCCCACTCAGTCCACAACCCGCCCACTCAGTCAACAACCCTCCCGCCCACTCAGTCCACAACCCGCCCACTCAGTCCACAACCCTCCCGCCCACTCAGTCCACAACCCGCCCACTCAGTCCACAACCCTCCCGCCCACTCAGTCCACAACCCTCCCGCCCACTCAGTCCACAACCCTCCCGCCCACTCAGTCCACAACCCTCCCGCCCACTCAGTCCACAACCCTCCCGCCCACTCAGTCCACAACCCTCCCGCCCACTCAGTCCACAACCCGCCCACTCAGTCCACAACCCTCCCGCCCACTCAGTCCACACACTGTGGGCTATTGTTTTCTACCTCGTGAATGTGTCTCAGCGTCAGATGAAGTGACTATTGCATCTGGTGGTACTGTTGAGCTGTCTAGATAGATTCATACTACATGGGTTATTGTAGCACTGTCTAGATAGATTCATACTGAAAAAAAATAAACCCAACATGCAACAATTACACCCGTGGTGGAGCCAGGCCCAGCCAATCAGAATGAGTTTTTTTCCCCATAAAAGGGCTTTATTACAGACAGAAATACTCCGACCCCACTGCGGTTGTGAGGCTAGTTGGTCTGCGGTTGTGAGTCCGGTTGGAGGTACTGCCAAATTCTCTAAAATGATGTTGGAGGCGGCTTATGGTAGAGAAATTAACATGAAATTCTCTGGCAACAGCTCTGGTGGACATTCCTGCAGTCAGCAGGTCAATTGCACGCTCCCTCAAAACTTGAGACATCTGTGGCATTGTGTTGTGCGACAAAACGGCACATTTTACAGTGGCCTTTTATTGTCCCCAGCACAAGATGCACCTGTGTAATGGTCATGTTGTTTAATGAGCATCTTGATATGCCACACCTGTCAGGTGGATGGATTATCTTGGCAAAGGAGAAATGCTCACTAACAGGGATGTAAACGAATTTGTCCACAACATTTGAGAGAAATAAGCTTTTTGTGAGTATGGAACATTTCTGGGATCTTTTATTTCAGCTCATGAAACATGGGGACCAAACACTTTACATGTTGGGTTTATATTTTTGTTCAGATACATACTAGATAGGTTATTGTAGCGCTGTCTAGATAGATAAATACTAGATAGGTTTTCGGTGGCAGGCGAGTGGCAGGTAGCATAGTGGTTAAGAGCGTTGGGCCAGTAACCGAAAGGTTGCAGGTTTGAATCCCAGAGACGGCAAGGTGAAAACATTTGCTGTTCTGCCCTTGAGCAAGGCAGTTAACCCCCAACAACAACTGTTCCCCTGGCGACGATGATGTCGATTAAGGCAGCCCCCCCCTGCACCTGTCTGATTCGGAGAGTTGGGCTAAATGCGGAAGACACATTCCCTTTTTTCTATTGTAGAGTTGTCTAAAAATATACTTACTAGATAGGTTAAGTCAGACTCTTTGTTGTGGAAAATAATCACTATACTTTATTACAGATCTAAATACTTCCAGAGTTTTTGTAGAATTAAGAATGACTTTATTGCAATTTCAACAAAGCCGATGCCAGTCTGCAGAGTAGCACCCTTTTTCTCTCTCTCTCCCCCAGTTATATATCCCATCCATATCTCCTCTAGCACAAAACCCCTCCCTCTTCAGTTTCCCGCTCTCTATCGCTCCGCCCACTTCCTTTGTCTATGATGGCGGCTAAATTCGACTTTCATTCAGTTCAGAATCAATAGTAATACAATCAATCAATCCCTTATCTTGCAAAAACACCTCATGTTTAGTTTAAACTCTGTTCAACACCAGCTCTCCCGGGCTTGACCTGAAGACTGATTGTTGGACATGACAGGTCCCTACTTTAATCTTTCAAACATACACAAACCCCACCCCCTCATGCTGTAATCAATCAAGAAGATAGCCAATGAGAGACAAAGGTTTAGCCCGAACTCTGTTCAACTCTGGCGCCGAGAGAGACAAAATGCCACAGGCTAGTTTCAGTCCCTACTAAGATAGGACAGCCATGGATTTAAGTAAGAGCAATCAATTCGACCCTAGGTCAGATTCCCACTTTACCCAAACACACACACACACACAGTGAAAAAACCCAATTAAGTTCCTGGCCCAGCAACAAAGAATTCTAACTATGTTCGTGATTAACCCAGTTTTATCTCATAGTCCACTAAAAAATCTCCATCATCTTCAATGATGGCTGATCCAGCGTTTATTGCATGAGGTCACTGGACTCTCTCTGCCTGCCAACATGTCCTGGTAAGACTGACAGGCAATAACCCTGTCGTTAGGCAAGGTAGGCAGTATTACTACTGACAGCACTTATCCCAAAGACCAACACTAACAGACCCACTTTGAGACGTACAAACCCTCCAACCCAAAAAGTACTGTGGTGTTGATGGTATCCTCAATGAAATGATAAAATATACAGACCACAAATTTCAATTAGCTATACTTAAACTCTTTAACATCATCCTTAGCTCTGGCATCTTCCCCAATATTTGGAACCAAGGACTGATCACCCCAATCCACAAAAGTGGAGACAATTTTGACCCCAATAACTGCCCAATAACTACCGTGGGATATGCGTCAACAGCAACCTTGGGAAAATCCTCTGCATTATCATTAACAGCAGACTAGTTCATTTCCTCAGTGAAAACAATGTACTGAGCAAATGTCAAATTGGCTTTTTACCAAATTACCGTACGACAGACCACGTATTCACCCTGCACACCCTAATTGGCAAACAAACAAACCAAAACAAAGGCAAAGTCTTCTCATGCTTTGTTGATTCCAAAAAAGCTTTTGACTCAATTTGGCATGAGGGTCTGCTATACAAATTGATGGAAAGTGGGGTTGGGGGAAAAACATACGACATTATAAAATCCATGTACACAAACAACAAGTGTGCGGTTAAAATTGGCAAAAAACACACACATTTCTTTCCACAGGGCCGTGGGGTGAGACAGGGATGCAGTTTAAGCCCCACCCTCTTCAACATATATATCAACGAATTGGCGAGGGCACTAGAACAGTCTGCAGCACCTGGCCTCACCCTACTAGAATCTGAAGTCAAATGTCTTCTGTTTGCTGATGATCTGGTGCTTCTGTCACCAACCAAGGAGGGCCTACAGCAGCACCTAGATCTTCTGCACAGATTCTGTCAGACCTGGGCCCTGACAGTAAATCTCAGTAAGACAAAAATAATGGTGTTCCAAAAAAGGTCCAGTTGCCAGGACCACAAATACAAATTCCATCTAGACACCGTTGCCCTAGAGCACACAACTATACATACCTCGGCCTAAACATCAGCACCACAGGTAACTTCCACAAAGCTGTGAACGATCTGAGAGACAAGGCAAGAAGGGCCTTCTATGCCATCAAAAGGAACATAAAATTTGACATACCAATTAGGATCTGGCTAAAAATACTTGAATCAGTTATAGAACCCATTGCCCTTTATGGTTCTGAGGTCTGGGGTCCGCTCACCAACCAAGAATTCACAAAATGGGACAAACACCAAATTGAGACTCTGCATGCAGAATTCTGCAAAAACATCCTCCGTGTACAACGTAAAACACCAAATAATGCATGCAGAGCAGAATTAGGCCAATACCCGCTAATTATCAAAATCCAGAAAAGAGCCGTTAAATTCTATAACCACTTAAAAGGAAGTGATTCCCAAACCTTCCATAACAAAGCCATCACCTACAGAGAGATGAACTTGGAGAAGAGTCCCCTAAGTAAGCTTGTCCTGGGGCTCTGTTCACAAACACAAACAGACCCCACACAGCCCCAGGACAACAACAACAACAACAACACAACTAGACCCAACCAAATCATGAGAAAACAAAAAGAGAATTACTTGACACATTGGAAAGAACAAACAAAAAAACAGAGCAAACTAGAATGCTATTTGGCCCTAAACAGAGAGTACACAGTGGCAGAATAACTGACCACTGTGACTGACCCAAACTTAAGGAAAGCTTTGACTATGTACAGACTCAGTGAGCATAGCCTTGCTATTGAGAAAGGCCGCCGTAGGCAGACCTGGCTCTCAAGAGAAGACAGGCTATGTGCACACTGCCCACAAAATGAGGTGGAAACTGAGCTGCACTTCCTAACCTCCTGCCAAATGTATGACCATATTAGAGACACATATTTCCCTCAGATTACAGCGATCCACAAAGAATTCGAAAACAAACCCAATTTTGATAAACTCCCTTATCTACTGGGTGAAAAAACCACAGTGTGCCATCCCAGCAGCAAGATTTGTGACCTGTTGCCACAAGAAAAGGGCAACCAGTGAAGAACAAACACCATTGTAAATACAACCCATATTTATGTTTATTTATTTTCCCATTTGTACTTTAACTATTTGCACATTGTTACAACACTGTATATATACATAATATGACATTTGAAATGTCTTTATTCTTTTGAAACTTCTGAGTGTAATGTTTACTGTTAATATTTATTGTTTATTTCACTTTTGTTTACTATCTACTTCACTTGCTTTGGCAATGTTAACACACGTTTCCCATGCCAATAAAGCCCTTAAAAATGGAACATTTAAATTGAGAGAGAGAGAGAGATGCGCCAAATTAACAGCAGGTTTGTTTTCCAAGAGGGTTATTAGAAGACCCCTATTCTTCCCCCAGTGTCTGAGAGGGCCAATCACACTAGGACATCTGCTCCCCATCTCCCCTCAGGACCCCGGCTCCAGGTGGTTTCCAGGGCTGTACTCTCTATCTACCATGGACAGGACGCAGTAGCTTTAGATTTAGTGGCCGCTGGTGATCAGAGCTTGTTGCTGGGACATTGTCAGGGTGTGTTTGTGTGTGTGTGTGTTGGTGCGTGCCCGTGTGCGTGTGCGTGTGTGTGTGTATGTGTTATGGCGGCGCTCTGCTTGGCTCGCGGCCCCACGGTTGACATTGAACCACGTAAATTGACTTACCCAAGGCTGCCAATCATCATCACCTAGCTGGTGTGTGTGATCAGCTGCACAACACCTTAGCAGTACAAGGCTCTCGTTTGTCATTTCCCTCATTACTGAGAGAACGCGTGCGGGAGGGGGTGGGGGGGTGGACAGAGAGAGAGAGATTATGAGCATGTGTGTATATTGTGCACATTGAGTACCTTGGAACTGCAGATCCGTTCCCTCCACCCCTGGCAGCGCTACCCCCTCCTCCCCACTCTTTACCTCTCTCTCCTGGCTGTGGAATGAGTGATACACAGGAGAACGCTGAGTCACCATGTAACACTCAGAGACCCCCCCCCCACCCACCCACACACAGATATAAAAGTGTCAGGCCTGGGGCTGTCATAATATACAGTAGAGAGGGAGGGGTTAGAACAGGGCAGGAGAGAGAGAGAGAGAGAGAGAGAGAGAGAGAGAGAGAGAGAGAGAGAGAGAGAGAGAGAGAGAGAGAGAGAGAGAGAGAGAGAGAGAGAGAGAGAGAGAGAGAGAGAGAGAGAGAGAGAGAGAGAGAGAGAGAGAGAGAGAGAGAGAGAGAGAGAGAGAGATAGAGAGAGAGAGATACAGAGAGACAGAGAGAGAGATCTATTGCATAACGTTATCACAGAGAGTTAGAACTAACTACTGAATGACTCAACATAAACTGACGATTCTGAAACATTAACATCCCTCTTTATGACCCCATAGACACACGTCTGGCTTTCAACTACTCTACATAATGGTTCTGCGTTTATAGCTTTAGACAGAGTACTAGAGTATGTCTCTGTATGATACTGCTGTTATTTTTACATATTTGTAGGTGTTTTAACAATTTATTAAGACAGGAAAAAAATATGAGGTGGGGAAACAAGCAAGCGGAAGAACCAGTGGGTGGACAGAGAATTACTACTTTTCCACACACAGACACACACACACACACACACACACTGACAAAGTGTATCTGTCAATCCGACACACACAGGTTTATATAGAGCACCATGGGTTATATAGAGCACCATGGGTTATATAGAGCACCATGGGTTATATAGAGCACCATGGGTTATATAGAGCACCATGGTTTCTATAGAGCACCATGGGTTATATAGAGCACCATGGGTTATATAGAGCACCATGGGTTATATAGAGCACCATGGTTTATATAGAGCACCATGGTTTATATAGAGCACCATGGGTTATATAGAGCACCATGGGTTATATAGAGCACCATGGTTTATATAGAGCACCATGGTTTATATAGAGCACCATGGTTTATATAGAGCACCATGGGTTATATAGAGCACCATGGGTTATATAGAGCACCATGGGTTATATAGAGCACCATGGGTTATATAGAGCACCATGGTTTATATAGAGCACCATGGGTTATATAGAGCACCATGGTTTATATAGAGCACCATGGGTTATATAGAGCACCATGGTTTATATAGAGCACCATGGGTTATATAGAGCACCATGGTTTATATAGAGCACCATGGGTTATATAGAGCACCATGGTTTATATAGAGCACCATGGTTTATATAGAGCACCATGGTTTATAAAGAGCACCATGGGTTATATAGAGCACCATGGGTTATATAGAGCACCATGGGTTGTATAGAGCACCATGGTTTATATAGAGCACCATGGGTTATATAGAGCACCATGGTTTATATAGAGAACCATGGGTTATATAGAGCACCATGGTTTATATAGAGCACCATGGGTTATATAGAGCACCATGGGTTATATAGAGCACCATGGTTTATATAGAGCACCATGGGTTATATAGAGCACCATGGGTTATATAGAGCACCATGGTTTATATAGAGCACCATGGGTTATATAGAGCACCATGGGTTATATAGAGCACCATGGGTTATATAGAGCACCATGGTTTATATAGAGCACCATGGGTTATATAGAGCACCATGGGTTATATAGAGCACCATGGTTTATAAAGAGCACCATGGGTTATATAGAGCACCATGGTTTATATAGAGCACCATGGTTTATATAGAGCACCATGGGTTATATAGAGCACCATGGGTTATATAAAGCACCATGGGTTATATAGAGCACCATGGTTTATATAGAGCACCATGGTTTATATAGAGCACCATGGGTTATATAGAGCACCATGGGTTATATAGAGCACCATGGTTTATATAGAGCACCATGGGTTATATAGAGCACCATGGTTTATATAGAGCACCATGGTTTATAAAGAGCACCATGGGTTATATAGAGCACCATGGGTTGTATAGAGCACCATGGGTTATATAGAGCACCATGGTTTATATAGAGCACCATGGTTTATATAGAGCCCCATGGTTTATATAGAGCACCATGGGTTATATAGAGCACCATGGGTTATATAGAGCACCATGGGTTATATAGAGCACCATGGTTTATATAGAGCACCATGGGTTTTATAGAGCACCATGGGTTATATAGAGCACCATGGTTTATATAGAGCACCATGGGTTATATAGAGCACCATGGGTTATATAAAGCACCATGGTTTATATAGAGCACCATGGGTTATATAGAGCACCATGGGTTATATAGAGCACCATGGGTTATATAGAGCACCATGGGTTATATATCTATAGCTCTGAGACCCTCACGGTTCATCCATCACTGTGTGTGTTCATCCATCTCTCATCTGTGGAGGCCCGTCAGACCCGTCAGAACAGCAGATATAGAGAGGAACATTTCCCCCATATCTCAAGACGTTGTGCATCATACTATCACCTCCATCTCTTAAAGTATGTTTCCTTTGTACCTCCATATGAATGCATTTTCATGAGGGGTTGGAAATACAACAACAAGGGAGAGAGAGAGAGAGAGAGAGAGAGAGAGAGAGAGAGAGAGAGAGAGAGAGCGAGAGACAGAGAGACAGAGAGAGAGAGAGAGAGAGAGAGAGAGAGAGAGAGAGAGAGAGAGAGAGAGAGATTAATTATTGAATGTGATCTGTTTGATTCATTGTAAATCTGATTGGGTTTTCAGCCTACATCCATTAAACAGAATAAATACAATCTTTAGATGAACAGGCACAGTATCCAATTTCTTTTTATATGAGACATAATATTGTATCTACCTACCTAGACACCCACACACCCTCTCTATATCTCTCTCAACTAATACTGTATATACAGGTACATGTATCTGCTGATAGGGTCCCTCCATCCCAACCTCCCTCCCTCCCTCCCTCCCTCCAGCCCAACCTCCCTCCCTTCCTCCAGCCCAAACAACCTCCCTCCCTCCCTCCAGCCCAAACAACCTCCCTCCCTTCCTCCAGCCCAAACAACCTCCCTCCCTCCCTCCAGCCCAACCAACCTCCCTCCCTCCCTCCATCCCAACACACACACACACACTGACAAACAGACACACACACACACTGACAAACAGACACACACACACTGACAAACAGACACACACACACACACACACACAGAGTAAGAGTGCCCTATAAAGTAGGAGTCCCGAAGCACCTACACTCTAAAAATATAAAGGTTATTGAGGGGTTATTTCCTGCTGTGATGGTTGTGAAGAGTCATCCTGGTCTTTTCCCTCTCCGCCATGTTTTCCTTCTATGCCATGAAATGCTACACGGTTAAAAAGATCCTGTAGTTTTACGATACACTACAGGCTACTGGTTGCAGTGAAAGTACGGTAAACAACAACAATTTACTGAATTTTGTGTATTTGTGCCAACACAGGCACAGACACACATACACATGATAAGACACGCACTCTACACACATGTACACATGGATGTTGTATTGTAAATACGTGATAGTGGAGTAGTGGCCTGAAGGAACGCACTAAATGTATTGGGTAAAGTGTTATGAAATGTAATGTCACATACTATTTTTAATTGTGTATATAACTGCGTTAATGTTGCTGGACCCCAAGAGGAGTAGCTGCTGCCTTGGCAGGAACTATTGGGGATCCATAATAAACCCCAGGAAGAGTAGCTGCTGCCTTGGCAGGAACTAATGGGGATCCATAATAAACCCCAGGAAGAGTAGCTGCTGCCTTGGCAGGAACTAATGGGGATCCATAATAAACCCCAGGAAGAGTAGCTGCTGCCTTGGCAGGAACTAATGGGGATCCATAATAAACCCCAGGAAGAGTAGCTGCTGCCTTGGCAGGAACTAATGGGGTTCCTTAATAAACCCCAGGAAGAGTAGCTGCTGCCTTGACAGGAACTAATGGGGATCCTTAATAAATACAAATCGTCAGTGGATGACGGTTATGTTGTCGAAGGTGGAGCTCCTCTTTCAACTGTCAGTTCTGCAATCTCATGGAAGAGTATGCGACAATAAAGAGCTGCACTGTTAAGAGGTTACTGTGCATTTCACAGTAACTTAACGGCAGTTAGTTGCCTGGAAGTTGCTGTAACTGCCAGTAACTTACTGTACTTTCACTGAACTTAACTGATTACAAGATAGCTTAACATTAGCTGACAACTACTAAGCATTTCTTTTTGGTGAGTACACTTGGGACTCTGCCTGTTATGTGGGCAGCTTGTCTCTCCCTTTTCTGTTTCCCTTCCTCCTTGTTTTGTCCCCTCTTTTTCTGTTGTATGTGTGTTTGTCCCCTTTATGTGGGTGTGTCTGGAGTGGAGCAGGGGGCGTGCTCAGGATCTGCCTCTCCTGTGCAGCTGCGGGTTGTTTCCAGTGATTCCTGCCTACGCAGCTGCATCCTATTCTCTCATCAACCTGCACTACTTATTCCTGGGCATGGCTCTCCACCGGCGCCAGATCGTTGTTCTTACCAGAGCGGTAACTTGGCTCACCAGTAAAGTTATTTTGTCTTTGTCTTCAGCCTGGCTCTCCACTCTCCTTAACCTGTCGTTTGTTTTGTCTTCAGTTCGGACCTACCTCCCAACCTGCCTGCCTTCCTGCCTGTCGGTCTGCCTGCCTGCCTGCCTGCCTGCCTGCCTGCCTGCCTGCCTCAGCCTCTCCTTCCTCCGGAGCCGACTAGCCCACTCTGTTCCTTTACTTCAGTTGTTTTTGGACTAAGACAATTTGAACTTTTATTAAAATATTTTTGTTTCTTCCACTCCCTTTGTCGTGTTGGTTTCTCTGAGTGCTGGGTTGAACCATAGCCATAACAGAACGATCTGGCCATGGACCCAACAGAGAAACAGCACGGGGCAAACAAAGACAGCTTCCAACAAGCTATCCAGGCTCAAGGAACGTTGCTAGGACAGCATGACCAGTTGATTCGGACTCTTGTGGAAGATAATCATCAACTGCTGAACCAGGTGACTCAGTTAACTACACACGTCTCTAAATTGTCTGTTATCAGTTCTCCATCTCTCTCTGACCCCCAGTTTGATGCACCCCAAGTTGTTTCCTCGGACACTAGGCAGGCTTCGTTCCGTCGGGAACCCCCTGTCACGTCGCCTGAACCGTTCAATGGAGAATTGGACAAGTGCCGGGGATTTTTGCTTCAGTGTGACTTGATTTTTCGGCAGAGACCACTGTCGTTTTCTACTGATTCATCTAAGGTACATTATGTTCTGGGGCTGTTAAGAGGGAAAGCTCTGGTTTGGGCTGAGGCTGTGTGCTCAGATCAAACTTTGACTGGATTGACTTTTGCTGATTTCTCTGCTAAATTGAAGACTGTTTTTGACCATCCTGACCATGTGGGTAATTCCTCCAAGATACTTTTTAATTTGAGGCAGGGTTCTAACAGTGTGGCAGAGTACTCTATTGAGTTCTGGACGTTGGCAGCGGACTCCAAGTGGAACAATGTGGCACTTCAAGGAGCATTTCTAAACGGTTTGAATGAAGCCATTAAGGATGAACTGGCTGCTCGTGATGAGCCACATGATTTACATTCTCTCGTTTCCCTGTCCATCAAGCTAGACAATCGGTTGCGGGAGAGGCGTCGGGAGAGAGGCGATCGGCCACATCTAGGAGGACGAGTTCCCCAGCCTTCAACCACTCGAGTCTCGCCTCTCCGGAGTCGGCAGCTTCTTGTTCCTGATTCCATCCCGAGCACAGAGGAGGAACCTATGCAAGTGGGTCGAGCTCGACTACCTCCAGCTGAGCGGCAACGGCGCCTCCAGGCGGGTGAGTGCCTGTACTGTGGAGACGCCACACACATTCTGGCTACATGCCCTAAGCGGCCAAAAGACAAGGCTCGCTCGTAACGGTGGGTCTACTTGCGAGCCCAGAGTTAGATCCTGAACCCATCATTCCCTGATTACAAGTACCTGTAACCTTACGTTTCCAGAGTCATTCCCTGCCACTCTCAGCTCTCATAGACTCAGGTGCAGAAGATAACTTTATTAGCCACCAGTTCGTTACACAAGCTCGTATCCCCATGGAGCCACTACCTACCCCCATCCGGGTCACAGCCCTTGATGGGCGCCTCCTCGCGGAGATAACTCATCAAACCACCCCCGTTTCCCTAGTGATTTCTGGCAATCATTGTGAAAGCATTCAGCTAAGAGTTATGTCTGGCTCAGCTACCTCCCTAATCCTTGGCTTCCCCTGGTTGGCTCTTCACAACCCACAAATTGATTGGACACGTCACACCATTCTCAGTTGGAGCACTAACTGCCATTCCGAGTGCCTGAGGTCAGCGGTTCCCCCCACTAAGTGTAACCCAACTCCTCCCTCAGCTCCTCTTGATCTGTCATCTGTCCCCAAAGAATACCATGACTTAGCGGAGGTTTTCAGTAAGGACAAGGCTCTGTCTCTACCACCACATAGGCCTTATGATTGCCCTATTGAACTGCTTCCTGGTGCTCCCTTGCCCTCTAGTCGGTTATACAATCTGTCCCGACCGGAAAGAGAGGCAATGGAGCAGTACATTGGTGATTCTCTGGTCTCGGGCATAATCCGTCCCTCGTCGTCTCCTTTGGGTGCAGGTTTCTTTTTCGTGGAAAAGAAGGACAAGTCGTTACGCCCCTGTATCGATTTCAGGGGTTTAAACAACATAACTGTTAAAAACAAGTATCCCCTTCCACTCATCAACTCAGCTTTTGAACCTCTGCATGGCGCCACAGTGTTTTCCAAGCTCGACCTCAGGAATGCTTATCACCTTGTCCGAATCCGAAAGGGAGATGAGTGGAAAACCGCTTTCAACACTCCACTGGGACATTTTGAGTATTTGGTCATGCCCTTTGGGCTTTCAAATGCCCCTGCGGTTTTCCAAGCCATGGTGAACGATGTTCTTAGGGATTTTTTGAACCGTTTTGTCTTTGTATACCTGGATGATATTCTTGTTTTTTCCAAGTCACCCGAGGAGCATGAGTCACACGTCCGTCAAGTCCTTCAACGGCTCTTGGAGAACAAGCTGTACGTCAAAGCAGAGAAGTGTGAGTTCCACAAACAGTCTACATCGTTCCTTGGATTCATAATTGAGAGCGGGCAGGTGAAGGCGGACCCCGAGAAGATCCGGGCAGTGACGGAATGGCCCACACCCACCACCCGTAAGCAACTTCAACGATTTTTGGGCTTTGCTAACTTCTACCGTAGATTCATTAAGGGTTTTAGTAGAGTGGTGGCACCCCTTACAAGACTCACATCTCCTAAAGTCCCTTTTCGGTGGTCCCCTGAGGCGGAGCAGGCGGTAGGGGTTTTGAAGGAACTGTTTTCCACCTCCCCCGTGTTGATACACCCCAATACCTCTCTGCAGTTTGTTGTGGAGGTGGACGCGTCGGACTCAGGTGTGGGAGCAGTCCTCTCCCAGCGCTCCCCCACTGACCAAAGGCTTCACCCCTGTGCTTTTTTCTCCAAGAAATTGTCACCCACAGAACGGAATTACGACGTTGGAAACCGGGAACTGCTGGCGGTCAAGCTTGCACTGGAAGAATGGCGGCACTGGCTGGATGGAGCTGAATTGCCGTTTGTGGTCTGGACTGACCACAAAAACTTGGCTTACATCCAAGCCACTAAGAGACTCAACTCACGCCAAGCCAGATGGGCCCTGTTTTTTAGTAGGTTTAACTTTATTCTTACATACAGACCGGGGTCAAGAAATGTTAAACCAGATGCTTTGTCCCGCCAGTTTGCTGACCCTTCGGAGACCAGCGAGCCTGAGGCAGTCCTGCCTTCCTCATGCGTCGTGGCGGCTGTTCAGTGGGAGATCGAGTCTCTTGTGAAGACTGCACTTGCCACGGACCCGGGACCGGGTGATGGACCTCCCAACCTACTCTTTGTTCCCGAGACGGTCCGGTCTCAGGTGTTGCAGTGGATTCACACCTCCCGTTTTGCTGGTCACCCTGGGATGAGACGCACGTTGACGCTGCTTAGGAGACATTTTTGGTGGCCTTCAATGGAAACTGACGTTCGGGCTTTTGTGGCAGCCTGTTCAACCTGTGCTCGGGGCAAAGCCTCCCATCAGTCCCCTTCGGGGCTGCTGCTACCCCTCCCAGTTCCCAGCCGTCCCTGGTCCCACATTGCCATGGATTTTGTCACCGGCCTACCCAAGTCTGAAGGTAATGATACTATACTTACCATTGTGGACAGATTCTCTAAATCTGTCCACTATATAGCATTACCAAAATTACCGTCTGCCAGTGAGACAGCGGACCTCCTAGTCCAACATGTATTCCGTCCCCATGGAATACCTGTGGACATCGTATCTGATAGAGGCCCACAGTTTACTTCCCGTGTTTGGAAGGGTTTCTGTTCTGCTTTGGGTGCTTCCGTTAGTCTGTCCTCAGGGTTTCATCCCCAGACCAACGGTCAAACAGAAAGAGCCAATCAAAACCTCGAAGCAACCCTTCGTTGTGTGGCTGCTCAACATCCATCATCCTGGGCTAAACATAATAATATGCCATTTAGCAGACGCTTTTATCCAAAGCGACTTACAGTCATGCGTGCATACATTTTTGTGTATGGGTGGTCCCGGGGATCGAACCCACTACCTTGGCGTTACAAGCGCCGTGCTCTACCAGTTGAGCTACAGAGGACCACACATCTGCCCTGGATAGAGTACGCCCACAACTCCCTCACCGCCTCTGCCACCGGTCTTTCACCCTTCGAGGTTACCATGGGTTATCAACCCCCTCTGTTTCCTGCTCAGGAGAAGGAATTGGCTGTTCCTTCGGTTCAGGAGAACCTCCGCCGCTGCCAGAGAGTGTGGAGCGACGCTCGGGAAGCATTGCTTCGGACCACCGACAGGAACAAGACAACAGCGGATAGGAGCAGGACTCCCGCACCTGTGTTTCATCCTGGTCAAGAGGTTTGGCTGTCATCTAAGAACGTACCTCTTCGTACCAAATCACGCAAGCTGTCTCCTCGGTACCTGGGTCCGTTTGTGGTGGAATCCATCATTAACCCCGCTGCGGTTCGTTTGAAGTTGCCTTCAGCCATGAAGATACACCCTACCTTCCACGTCTCCCAACTGAAACCTGTGTCCTCCAGCCTTTTGTGTCCGCCGGCTGATCCACCTCCACCTGTTCGCCTCATTGACGACCATCCGGCCTACACCGTCAGTAGGCTCCTGGACTCTCGGAGGCGGGGTAGGGGTCTCCAATACCTAGTCGATTGGGAAGGTTATGGACCAGAGGAGAGGTCTTGGGTCCCTAAGCGTTTTGTGTTGGATCCTCAGCTGATCACGGACTTCCATCACGACAACCCTGACAGGCCTGGTGGGTCGCCAGGTGGCGACCATTGAGGGGGGGGTACTGTTATGTGGGCAGCTTGTCTCTCCCTTTTCTGTTTCCCTTCCTCCTTGTTTTGTCCCCTCTTTTTCTGTTGTATGTGTGTTTGTCCCCTTTATGTGGGTGTGTCTGGAGTGGAGCAGGGGGCGTGCTCAGGATCTGCCTCTCCTGTGCAGCTGCGGGTTGTTTCCAGTGATTCCTGCCTACGCAGCTGCATCCTATTCTCTCATCAACCTGCACTACTTATTCCTGGGCATGGCTCTCCACCGGCGCCAGATCGTTGTTCTTACCAGAGCGGTAACTTGGCTCACCAGTAAAGTTATTTTGTCTTTGTCTTCAGCCTGGCTCTCCACTCTCCTTAACCTGTCGTTTGTTTTGTCTTCAGTTCGGACCTACCTCCCAACCTGCCTGCCTTCCTGCCTGTCGGTCTGCCTGCCTGCCTGCCTGCCTGCCTGCCTGCCTGCCTCAGCCTCTCCTTCCTCCGGAGCCGACTAGCCCACTCTGTTCCTTTACTTCAGTTGTTTTTGGACTAAGACAATTTGAACTTTTATTAAAATATTTTTGTTTCTTCCACTCCCTTTGTCGTGTTGGTTTCTCTGAGTGCTGGGTTGAACCATAGCCATAACACTGCCTCACCTGGCCTCAACCTCTTCGCTTCCTGCTACACCATCAGGTCAGTGAGCATGACAGAGATAAGCCACAGTAAGTTACTGTGAATTTTACAGTAACTACTTGCAGCAAGCTGACAGTTAATCATTGAAAAATAAACATGAACTTCCTGGCGACTAACTGCCATTGAGTTACTGGAAAATACACAGTAACCTCTTAACAGTGCAGCTCTTGATTGTCACAAGTTCTTACAAAGATTGTAGAACTTTGAGTTGACAAATGAGGTGCTCAATCTTCAACATAATTATAAAACTACTTGAACTGGTACAACATTTCCCCTAACCCGCACATTGACTCTGCACCGGTACCCCCCTGTATATATAGCCTCCCTACTGTTATTTTATTTTACTTCTGCTCTTTTTTTTCTCAACACTTTTTTGTTGTTGTTTTATTTTACTTTTTTTAAATTAAAAATAAATGCACTGTTCGTTAAGAGCTTGTAAGTAAGCATTTCACTGTAATGTCTGCACCTGTTGTATTTGGCGCATGTGGCCAATTAAATTTGATTTGATTTGATTTGAAATACAAAAATATTTGAGACCATGTCACCAAATATGCTAACGAGCCCCACCAGAAAATTGCCCCACCTTCATTTCAAAGTGCAGTAATGATTGTACCTTTTATAATGTGTAGAAAAATGTACCATTACACTACATTGTTCGTACCTTTAAAGGTATCCACTAGTACCATGTGAGTACCTAACAGTGTGTGCTATAAGCGCATCAGAAGTATAATATCTGGAAAACCTGTAATTTGTTCTACCTGGAACCAAAGGGTCCTTTTTTTATTGTTTTGATTTGTATTTAACCTTTATTTAAGTCATTTAAGAACTCATTATTATTTACAGTGACGGCCTACCAAGAGGCAAAATGCCTCCTGCGGCGACGGGAGCTGGAAAAATTTAGGACACAACAAACACCACGACAAGGGAAACACCACAACGCTACATAAAGAGAGACCTAAGACAACAACACGGCATGGTAGCAACACACCATGACAACACGGCATGGTAGCAACACACCATGACAACACGGCATGGTAGCAACACACCATGACAACACGGCATGGTAGCAACACACCATGACAACACGGCATGGTAGCGTAGCAACACACCATGACAACACGGCATGGTAGCAACACACCATGACAACACGGCATGGTAGCAACACACCATGACAACACGGCATGGTAGCAACACACCATGACAACAGGGCATGGTAGCGTAGCAACACACCATGACAACACAGCATGGTAGCAACACACCATGACAACACGGCATGGTAGCAACACACCATGACAACACAGCATGGTAGCAGCACACCATGACAACACGGCATGGTAGCAACACACCATGACAACGCTACATCAAGACAACAACACGGCATGGTAGCAACACACCATGACAACACGGCATGGTAGCAACACACCATGACAACACGGCATGGTAGCAACACACCATGACAACACGGCATGGTAGCAACACACCATGACAACACGGCATGGTAGCAACACACCATGACAACACGGCATGGTAGCAACACACCATGACAACACAGCATGGTAGCAACACACCATGACAACACAGCATGGTAGCAACACACCATGACAACACATCATGGTAGCAACACACCATGACAACACATCATGGTAGCAACACACCATGACAACCCAGCATGGTAGCAACACAGCATGACAACACAGCATGGTAGCAACACACCATGACAACATGGCATGGTAGCAACACACCATGACAACACGGCATGGTAGCAACACACCATGACAACACGGCATGGTAGCAAAACACCATGACAACACAGCATGGTAGCAACACACCATGACAACACAGCATGGTAGCAACATACCATGACAACACAGCATGGTAGCAACACACCATGACAACACGGCATGGTAGCAACACACCATGACAACACAGCATGGTAGCAACACACCATGACAACACGGCATGGTAGCAACACACCATGACAACACATTATGGTAGCAACACACCATGACAACACGGCATGGTAGCAACACACCATGACAACACGGCATGGTAGCAACACACCATGACAACACAGCATGGTAGCAACACACCATGACAACACGGCATGGTAGCGTAGCAACACACCATGACAACACAGCATGGTAGCAACACAACATGACAACACGGCATGGTAGCAACACACCATGACAACACAGCATGGTAGCAACACACCATGACAACACGGCATGGTAGCGTAGCAACACACCATGACAACACGGCATGGTAGCAACACACCATGACAACACGGCATGGTAGCAACACACCATGACAACACAGCATGGTAGCAACACACCATGACAACACATCATGGTAGCAACACACCATGACAACACATCATGGTAGCAACACACCATGACAACCCAGCATGGTAGCAACACAGCATGACAACACAGCATGGTAGCAACACACCATGACAACATGGCATGGTAGCAACACACCATGACAACACGGCATGGTAGCAACACACCATGACAACACGGCATGGTAGCAAAACACCATGACAACACAGCATGGTAGCAACACACCATGACAACACAGCATGGTAGCAACATACCATGACAACACAGCATGGTAGCAACACACCATGACAACACAGCATGGTAGCAACACACCATGACAACACATCATGGTAGCAACACACCATGACAACACATCATGGTAGCAACACACCATGACAACCCAGCATGGTAGCAACACAGCATGACAACACAGCATGGTAGCAACACACCATGACAACATGGCATGGTAGCAACACACCATGACAACACGGCATGGTAGCAACACACCATGACAACACGGCATGGTAGCAACACACCATGACAACACAGCATGGTAGCAACACAACATGACAACACGGCATGGTAGCAACACACCATGACAACACAGCATGGTAGCAACACACCATGACAACACGGCATGGTAGCGTAGCAACACACCATGACAACACGGCATGGTAGCAACACACCATGACAACACGGCATGGTAGCAACACACCATGACAACACAGCATGGTAGCAACACACCATGACAACACAGCATGGTAGCAACACAACATGACAACACAGCATGGTAGCAACACACCATGACAACACAGCATGGTAGCAACACACCATGACAACACAGCATGGTAGCAACACACCATGACAACACAGCATGGTAGCAACACACCATGACAACACAGCATGGTAGCAACACACCATGACAACACAGCATGGTAGCAACACACCATGACAACCACATGGTAGCAACACACCATGACAACACAGCATGGTAGCAAAACACCATGACAACACAGCATGGTAGCAACACACCATGACAACACAGCATGGTAGCAACACACCATGACAACACAGCATGGTAGCAACACACCATGACAACACAGCATGGTAGCAACACACCATGACAACACAGCATGGTAGCAACACACCATGACAACACAGCATGGTAGCAACACACCATGACAACACAGCATGGTAGCAACACACCATGACAACCACATGGTAGCAACACACCATGACAACACAGCATGGTAGCAAAACACCATGACAACACAGCATGGTAGCAACACACCATGACAACCACATGGTAGCAACACACCATGACAACCACATGGTAGCAACACAACATAGCAGCAGCACAACATGGTAGCAGCACAAAACATGGTACAAACATTGTTGGGCAACAGACTACAGCACAAAGGGCAAGAAGGTAGAGACAACAATACATCACGCGAAGCAGCCAAAAGTGTATGTAAGTATGTCCATGATTGAGTCTTTGAATGTAGAGGTGGAGATAAAACTGTCCAGTTTGAGTGTTTTTTTTTTGCAGCTCGTTCCAGTCAAAATGAAAAGAGGAGCGACCCAGCGATGTGTGTGCTTTGGGGACCTTTAACAGAATGTGACTGGCAGAACGGGTGTTGTATGTGGAGGATGAGGGCTGCAGTAGGTATCTCAGATAGGGGGGAGTGAGGCCTAAGAGGGTTTTATAAATAAGCATCAACCAGTGGGTCTTGCGTCGGGTATACAGAGATGGCCAGTTTACAGAGGAGTATAGAGTGAAGTGATGTGTTTAAGGAGCATTGGTGGCAAATCTGATGGCTGAATGCAGAACGCTGCAGCCCGTCTGGTGTTCAACCTTCCCAAGTTCTCTCATGTCACCCCGCTCCTCCGCACACTCCACTGGCTTCCAGTTGAAGCTCGCATCTTCTACAAAACCATGGTGCTTGCCTACGGAGCTGTGAGAGGAACGGCACCTCCTTACCTTCAGGCTCTGATCAGACCCTACACCCAAACGAGGGCACTATGTTCATCCACTTCTGGCCTGCTAGCCCCCCTACCTCTACGGAAGCACAGTTCCCGCTCAGCCCAGTCAAAGCTATTCTGGCACCCCAATGGTGGAACAAGCTCCCCCACGACGCCAGGACAGTGGAGTCACTGACCACCTTCCGGAGACACTTGAAACCCCACCTCTTTAAGGAATATCTGGAATAGTATAACAGTAATCCTTCTACACCCCCCCTCCCCCAGTGGTGCTTGTCCCACTGGCTATCCTAAGTTGAATGCACCAATTTGTAAGTCGCTCTGGATAAGAGCGTCTGCTAAATGACTTAAATGTTAAAATGTTAAATGAATGGTAAAGAACATCTAACCTATCGAGAGCACCCTTACCAGCTATCTATAAATTATATCTCCGTAATCTAGCATGGGTAGGATAGTCATCTGAATCAGGGTTAGTTTGGCAGCTGGGGTGAAAGAGGAGCGATTACGATGGAGGAAACTGTCACGAGAATTCTTTCTCTAATACTCAAACTTTGAATAATCCCCAAGAGGGTGTAAGACTCTAGTTAAGAATGAATTAAACAAATTGTCCAGTCTGCAAGGGATCAGCCATCTTTATTCAATGAGAGCGCTCTGGCGCCAAAAACACACACATACAAAGGACTTTGCTCCGCCCACCTTTTGGCGGCCTGTAACTTTCCACAGTATAGAATGTTCCAGCAGTGTCTAACGTCTTCCCTGTTAGTGGTTCTATTGTCTTATAACTCTGACGCAGTTTACACATTTTATACACTATCGGGGTGGAACACTTTAGTCATTAAAATAAACATACAAATTCATCTATCAGAAACCAAGTCTAGATTTAACCTTACCCTGCAGCTTGGATATGTGCTGAGAGAAGGACAGTGTACCGTCTAGCCGTACTCCCAATACTCCCGTCTAGCCATACTCCCAAGGACTTGTATGAGGTGACTACCTCAAGCACTAAACCCTCAGAGGTAGTAATCACACCGGTTGGGGAGAGGGGCATTCTTCTTACCAAACCACATGACCTTTGTTTTGGAGGTGTTCAGAACAAGGTTAAGGGCAGAGAAAGCTTGTTGGACACTAAGAAAGCTTTATTGTAGAGTGTTTAACACAAAATCCGGGGCGGGGCCAGCTGAGTATAAGACTGTATCATCTGCATATAAATGGATGAGAGAGCTTCCTACTGCCTGAGCCATGTTGTTGATGTAAATTGAGAAGAGCGTGGGGCCTAGGATGGAGCCTTGGGGTTCTCCCTTGGTGACAGGCAGTGACTGAGACAGCAGATGTTCTGACTTTATACACTGCACTCTTTGAGAGAGGTAGTTAGCAAACCAGGCCAAAGACCCCTCAGAGACACCAATACTCCTTAGCCGACCCACAAGAATGGAATGGTCTACCCTGTTAAAAGCTTTGGCCAAGTCAATAAAAATAGCAGCACAACATTGCTTAGAATCAAGGGCAATGGTGACACATCCATAACCTCAGTGGAAACCAGATTGCATACCAGAGAGAATACTATAGACATCAAGAAAGCCAGTCAGTTGATTATTGACAAGTTTTTCCCAACACATTTGATAAACAGGGCAAGATAGAAATGGACCTATAACAGTCAGGATCAGCATTATCTCCCACTTTAAATAAAGGACTCACCATGGCTGCCTTCCAAGCAATGGGAACCTCCCCAGAGAGGAGAGACAGGTTAAAAAGGTCAGAGACAGGCTTGGTGATGATAGGGGCTGCAACCTTAAAGAAGAAAGGATCTAAACCATCTGACCCAGATGTTTTTTTTTTTGGTGACAAGTTTAAGGAGCTCCTTTAGCACCTCAGACTCAGTGAGAAACTGTGTAGCCGGGCAGGGGAAAAAGAGGGAGGAGCATCGGGGCTAGTCGCTGAGTGTTGTACTGGCAAGAAGGCATGGCTGAGTCAAATCCTGACTTAATGAAGTGGTGATTTAATGAGCTCAGCCTTGCACTCCTTGTCAGTAACAACCACATCATCAACATTAAGGGACATGGGAAGCTGTGAGGAGGAGGGTTTATTCTCCAGGTCTTTCACCGTTTTCCAGAACTTCTTGGGGTTAGACCCACAGAGAGAGAACTGCTCCTTAAAGTAACTAACTTTGGCCTTCCGGCTAGCCTGAGTGAACTTATTTCTCATTTGCCTGAATGAGAGCCAGTCAGCCTGAGTATGCGTTTGCCGAGCCTTTCGCCAAATGGAATTCTTGAGGTGGAGTAACTCTGCCAGATCACGGTCAAACCAGGGGCTGAACCGGTTTTTAAGTATAATTTTCTTTATTGGGCCTTTGGTTGTTAACAATAACACTGAAAATATAAAAAAAGAAGGTCCAAGCGTCGTCGACAGACGGGATCAAGCTGATTCTATACCAGCCAGGTCATGAAGGAAGGCTTGCTCATTAAAGGTTTTTATCAAGCGTCTTTGACAAATCAGGACAGGTCATTTAACTGAGCAGCCATTACGAACACAGGCTGTAAAACAGTGATCACTAAGGTCATTACAGAAAACACCAGACTGATACCTATCAGGATTATTTGTGAGGATAACATTGAGGAGAGTAGCCTTTTCTGGGAGTTTGGAGTCATACCTTTTGGGATTGGTAATAATCTGAGAGAGATTCAGGGAGTCCCATTGTTTTAAGACTTGTTCAGGTGGTTTAAGCACGTCCCTGTTTAGGTCACTTAGCAGGACAAATTCAGACTTAGTGTAAGGGGCCAGGAGAGAGCTTAGGGCAGGTAGGGTACAGGCCAGTGCTGATGGAGGACGATACCATCCAGCAACAGTCAATAAGAGCTATTTGAAAGCTTAATACTTAAAACCAGCAAGTCAAATTGTTTGGGGACAGACAACCGAGCCCTGAGGGTGTTCCTTGGTAAAGATTGCCACCACCACCTTTGGAAGATTTGTCTTGCCGAAAAAGTTTCTAACCAGAAAGGTTAACATCAGTGTTCAAAACAATCTTTCTTAACCACATCTCAGTAATACCAACAAATCTGGATTGGAGCTGTGAACCCACACTTTTAATTGATACATTTTAGGTCATAAGCTTCTAGTGTTAACATACAGAAAACCAAGGCTTTTTTACGAGAGCAGAAATCAGTGAAGCAGATATCAGAGCACAAGTCAGAATTGGGGCTAGCAACAGTAGATGGGCCAGGATCTACATGCACATTTCCAGATATCATCAGCAGTAATACAATCAGGGCACGGCAGAGGACAGGGAGAACTCTGCAGTGATGATTTTGTATGACATTTGAATGTACATCAGGTGGCAATAAGATCATATTGTACAGAAATTGCATCAGGTAACATGAATACAAAGCCGGGCGAGAGGTGGTTAGAATAGGATGGGAGGCCAAGAGACCGTGGAACCAATAGAGAGTCAGAGTTTCGAGTGTGGGAACAAACATTGTCTGTCCCACGGTCGGGTAAACGAGCATGTTCATAGTCAACAAAGGAGGCAAATAGCATCAAGCACAAGAAAAAAAATATATAATGACTTGGGGCTAGCCCTTGTATGTTCAAAGAGTCACATGCCCCAACAGAATTGTGACGAGGTGTGAAAGAAGGAGTCGGGCGCAGGAGGTTAAATACCGAAGTCCAGAGTTTAATCCGTTTGCATCAATCAAACGCCCCAAGCGTCAAACGAAACTGTACAAGGGGAAAACACCCACCTTGGCAATAACACTCGCTCTCACAACAAAACAATCACTCACAAAGACAAGGGTAACAGAGGGGAACACTTATACACATACTAATTAGGGGAATGAGCACCAGGTGTGTGTGATTGACAAGACATGACAAGTGGAGTGATGAGAATGGGAACGGCAAAAGAATAACTTGAGAAAGTAGCTCTTTATTTTATAATAAAAGTCTGAGATAAAATAAATAAATACTAGTTAATTAAAGTGTTTCTGAGTAAGCTCACATAATAAGCTTCACAAGTTAATTAGCCTACATAAAAATTCTGATCAGTCCAAAGTCTGCGGTGTGTGTGTAAGTGCGTGTGTGCTGGAGGGAGAGAGGGGGGAGTGTGATGGGGGTACCTGTACCAGACAGGGGAGAGAGGGGGAGACAGGGGGAGAGAGGGGGAGACAGGAGGAGAGAGGGGGAGAGAGGGGGAGACAGGAGGAGACAAGGGGAGAGAGGGGGAGACAGGGGGAGAGAGGCGGAGACAGGAGGAGAGAGGGGGAGAGAGGGGGAGACAGGAGGAGACAAGGGGAGAGAGGGGGAGACAGGGGGAGAGAGGCGGAGACAGGAGGAGAGAGGGGGAGAGAGGGGGAGACAGGAGGAGACAAGGGGAGAGAGGGGGAGACAGGGGGAGAGAGGGGGAGACAGGAGGAGAGAGGGGGAGACAGGAGGAGACAAGGGGAGAGAGGGGGAGACAGGGGGAGAGAGGGGGAGACAGGGGGAGACGAATTAGGGCAGACGGTGAACAGATCGCTGGGTGGGATCCAAGCAGCAATGCAGCAAGCAACGGGAGTAGGTGTCACACCCGCTTAGGATAAGCTTTTTTTCGGGAGGCAGAGTAGGAGAGGAGGCTTTTAACTTTACCAGACAGGTGCGTGGTAGAGCAGATAAAAATGTCTGAATAAAAAAGTGGTGAAAAAACGTGGTAAAGTTGGCTTGAGTTTCGATATTTGCCGGACCTTCAAAACTTCAATAGCTTGCGAACGATTTCCTGAGATGTGGATATTCTACACGCAACAGACCGAAGACTGAACACACACTCATGTCACTAGCTAAGAGAAAGAGCAGGCAGGCCAGTGCTGATGATCAGGTGAACGCTTGCAGTGCTACTGAACACCCGCTTCACTCACCTTCATGAGAGGGTTCTAAATGGAACTCAAAAGGGTTCCCCTACAGGAACAAATAAAAGGGTTCTACGTGGCACCCAAAAGTTTTTTTTAAATTTTAATTTATTTTTAGCAGACACTCTTATCCAGAGCGACTTACAGTTAGTGAGTGCATACATTTCCATACTGGCCCCCCATGGGAAACAAACCCACAACCCTGGCGTTACAAGCGCCTTGCTCTACCAGCTGAGCTACACCGGGCCTGTGTCATGTTCCCCCATAGGGACAGATGACAGAATCCTGCAACCAGAGGATTCGATCCTCCCTTGTACTTGATTGATGAATTAAGTAAGGAACTCCCCTCACTTGGTTGTCTAGGGCTTAGTAAGGAACTCCCCTCACTTGGTTGTCTAGGGCTTAGTAAGGAACTCCCCTCACTTGGTTGTCTAGGGCTTAGTAAGGAACTCCCCTCA
Source organism: Coregonus lavaretus (assembly GCF_964263955.1). Classification (NCBI taxonomy): domain Eukaryota; kingdom Metazoa; phylum Chordata; class Actinopteri; order Salmoniformes; family Salmonidae; genus Coregonus; species Coregonus lavaretus. The sequence continues at coordinate 391,045 of NW_028164896.1, forward strand.
CCTGGTTGTCTAGGGCTTAGTAAGGAACTCCCCTCACTTGGTTGTCTAGGGCTTAGGAAGGAACTCCCCTCACTTGGTTGTCTAGGGCTTATTGAAAGGAAAAAAACTAAAACCAGCAGACACTAGGACCTCCATGGAATGAGTTGGACACCTCTACCCTACAGGGACAAAAACAAATACAGGACAAATGACAGAATATATATTGGTTCTAATATTTTACCCACAGACCCAGTGGCCTTAAATAGGATCTTAATTTGAGCCAGTTTGCTAAAGCAGGAAAATAATCCTGCAGCAACAGGAACTGTGAATTATTATGTGGACTATATAATTCATGCGCATTTTTGCAGATGGGGATACATTTATTGCATGGGAAAACCTAGTCTGAAATTTCACAGTGGGAATTACAAACTTCAGAAGCCTTTGTAAACCATAAATACACTACAAGTTTTACAAGTTTTCCTGCAACAAGGTTATCAAATTAAGGCCCTACATCTGTAGCACGAATGTCAGCTGGCAAATATTTCCCGGCTACTGGCTGCAGTGAAAATACGGTAGATATACAAAAAGTTACTGTATTTTTTTTACAACTGGATTAAGGCGTTATGGCTGTAAGTGAGTTGAAATCCCAAGTGAGGTTGACTCCCAAGTAATCAGTATACAGCATCATACAGTCCCTTACAGCCATAATAGCTTAATCAAGTTGTGAAAATAGAGTAGTAACATTTTGCATATCTACCGTATTTTCACTGCAGCCAGTAACCGGGGAAATATTTAACAGTGTAATGAAGAATCCTCCGCGGATGGTTAATCAAAGAACCTATTATAAAAAGGGTTCCACTAACAGGTACAAAATGAAGATCCCTTTATTGTTACTAACTAGTACCTTTTCTTTGAGTGTACACTTCAGACATTTCCTTCATGTGTACATTTTACATTTTAGTCATTTAGCAGACGCTCTTATCCAGAGCGACTTAACAGTTAGTGAGTGCATACATATTTTTATTTTATTTATTTATTTTTTTCATACTGGCCCCCCGTGGGAATTGAACCCACAACCCTGGCGTTGCAAGTGCCATGCTCTACCAACAGAGCTACACGGGGCCCGTGCGTAGCTCAGTGAGATCACGTTGGCACACATCTTAATTACATGTTTGTTATACTTACCTGTGTGGTGTAGTTCTGATCACATAATCCATCCATTCACACTCTTTATTCCATGGTCATTCACAACTTCTGGTTGAAGAAAGAAAAAGGGCTACTGCTATGCGTTCGTTGGGTAAGCGCGTCCTCACACATATCGTTGTTAAATATTATCGTTGCATATTTAATGTTACATCTATTTAAAGAAACTATTTATAAGAAACACACTGACACATTTTTCATGTGCATATCATGATATATTTATTAGATGTTCATTAGATATGATTGAAATCTGAATTGTTTGTTGTGGCCTTTGAAAATTCGCTTGTCTGTAGTCTCCGTCTGCCCAACAGTAACGACCAACCTGAGTTGGGAGAGTCCAAGGAAAATTGTAGAGGGGGTTCTCAGGTTCCCAGGGTTCAAACCAAATGTGGTAAAGTAGAGGGGTGGGAATTTATGAACAGTGCCCAATTGATGGAACACATGTCTCAGAAAGTGAATGCTCAGGTGACACAATACAGGAAGAGGTTGTTGAGACTGATGTTGATCCAGTCCAGTACAGATATTCAGAAAATCTAGCCCTTTTCTATCCGGGTCTGCAAGCGAAGTATCTTGTTACAGCCATCACAGTCATAGAGATAGCGAGTGAAATGAGAGCTCTTTAGGATGTTCAACAGGAGTATACTATTGATATGTTGGTGTTCCAGCTGAAACATACCAACGTCTAGGGAAAGGGTTCTTCAATTCCGGTCCTGGAGGGCCGAAACACCTCTGTTTTTCATCCTCTCCTTCTAATCAGGGGCTAATTCAGACCTGGGACACCAGGTGAGTGCAATTAACTACCAGGTAGAAATAAAAAAACAAAGTGTTTCGGCCCTCCAGGACCAGAATTGAAGAACCCTGGTCTAGGGAAAGGTAGGTGCATATGACCAAAGCCCTATGCAAGGGGCATTAGTGGTTATTTAACCACACTTTATATAATGAGACTCACTTCAACTACGTTGAACCTTTTGAAATCACTCTCAGACACAATTACAGAGGTGAAAAAAGGCACTATCATTATGTTCATGTGATGGAAAGCCGAAGAGCAATTATAAGAGACAAAAATGTGTCACCAGATTTTGAACCCCTCTTCCTTCTAAAGAGGATACTCGCAGCGATGTTATAGATCGACGTAGCATAAGATCATATCCATTGTTAGCATCAGAGCCACGTGCTCTGAGTGGCGCAGGGGTCTACGGCACTGCATCTCAGTGCTCGAGGCGTCACTACAGACCCCCCTGGTTCAATTCCAGGCTGTATCACAACCGGTTGTGATTGGGAGTCCCATAGGGCGGCGCACAAATGGCCCAGCGTCGTCCGGGTTTGGCCGGTGTAGGCCGTCATTGTAAATAAGAATTTATTCTTAACTGACTTGCCTAGTTAAATAAAGGTAAAAAAATAAAATGCGCTGATGCTCTTTGAAGTGGCAAATCCTCTTGGGTCTGCCAAGCACACAGTCCTTGCTGTCTACTTCACTTCGTGAAATTTCCACTCACATAACTGTTCCACTGTTGATCAAATACAAAAGGTACTGCTTTGTTTGGAGAAAAAAACTGTAAGTAGTTTGGAGCTGATAACGGTTTTAGTGCCATTGTGACAAACTAGTGTGACTTGGAGGCAAATGGCATATCTTTTGAGGGAAATGTATACAAAGGTACTGTACCATGTATCCTGGGGGACAATCTTGGTTCCCACTTTATTGGGGGGGTGGGGGGGATGAGGGGGGTGGGACTTACAGTTAGTGAGTGCATACATTTTCATACTGGCCCCCCATGGGAAATAAACCCACAACCCTGGCGTTACAAGCGCCATGCTCTACCAACTGAGCTACACCGGGCCTGTGTCATGTTCCCCCATAGGGACAGATGACAGAATCCTGCAACCAGAGGATTCGATCCTCCCTTGTACTTGATTGATGAATTAAGTAAGGAACTCCCCTCACTTGGTTGTCTAGGGCTTATTGAAAGGAAAAAAACTAAAACCAGCAGACACTAGGTCCTCCATGAAATGAGTTGGACACCTCTACCCTACAGGGACAAAAACAAATACAGGACAAATGACAGAATATATATTGGTTTCTAATCTTTTACCCACAGACCCAGTGGCCTTAAATAGGATCTTAATTTGAGCCAGTTTGCTAAAGCAGGAAAATAATCCTGCAGCAACAGGAACTGTGAATTATTATGTGGACTATAATTCATGCGCATTTTTGCAGATGGGGATACATTTATTGCATGGGAAAACCTAGTCTGAAATTTCACAGTGTCAGAACGCTGCGTGTGGATGTGGTGCAGGGAATCAAGCGCAGGAACAAGGGTGTTCGTCAACAGACTTTAGTATATCCAAAACAGGAATGAGTCGCCAACCCAACCGGGTGGCACGAACAATTACGCACAACAACAACAGTGCGAAAAAACAAGAAAAAAGCGCACGCAGTGCGAACTCTCAAATACAACGTTATGAGAGAGGAAACTCCTCAATGGCAACAGCTGACAATAATAATCACACATAACACCTGACCCAACACACGATAACTAAATAGGAAACAAAATCAAACATTAACAAGGGACAGGTGTACAACCAGACAAAACCAAACAAACATGAAACATCGAACGGTGGTAGCTAGTACTCCGGGGACGACGACCGCCGAAGCCTGCCCGAACAAGGAGAAGGAGCAGCCTCGGCCGAAACCGTGACAGTACCCCCCCCTTGACGCGCGGCTCCAGCCGTGCGCCGATCCCGGCCTCGGGGACGACGCGGAGCAGGGCGCGTAGGATGACCCCGATGGAACTCGGTCAGCAGGGACAGATCTAATATGTCCCTCCTCGGCACCCAGCACCGCTCCTCCGGGCCGTACCCCTCCCACTCCACGAGATATTGGAGACCCCCCATCCGGCGTCTCGAATCAAGGATGGACCTCACAGTGTACGCCGGAGCCCCCTCGATGTCCAACGGGGGCGGAGGAATCTCCTCTATCTCATAATCCTGGAGTGGACCAGCTACCACCGGCCTGAGCAGAGACACATGAAACGAGGGGTTAATATTCCTGTAATCAATAGGCAGTTCTAACCTGTAACACACCTCGTTCAACCTCCTCAGGACTTTAAATGGCCCCACAAACCGCCGACCCAGCTTCCGGCAGGGCAGGCGGAGGGGCAGGTTTCTGGTCGAGAGCCAGACTCGATCTCCAGGTGCGTACACAGGCCCCTCACTGCGGTGGAGATCGGCGCTCGTCTTATGCCGACGGATGGCCCGCTGCAGATGAACGTGGGCAGCGTTCCACGTCTCCTCCGAGCGCCGCACCCACTCATCCACCGCAGGGGCCTCGATCTGGCTCTCGTGCCAAGGTGCCAGAACCGGCTGGTACCCTAACACACACTGGAAAGGGGTTAGTTGGGTGGAGGAGTGGCGGAGAGAGTTCTGCGCCATCTCGGCCCACGGAACGTATCTCGCCCACTCCTCCGGCCGGTCCTGGCAATAAGACCTCAGAAACCTCCCCACATCCTGGTTGACACGTTCAACCTGCCCATTACTCTCCGGGTGGTAACCCGAGGTAAGGCTCACCGAAACCCCCAACCGTTCCATAAACGCTCTCCACACTCTGGAGGTGAACTGGGGGCCTCGATCAGACACTATATCCTCGGGTACCCCGTAATGCCGGAAGACATGGGTAAACAGAGCCTCAGCGGTCTGTAGGGCAGTAGGTAGACCCGGCATGGGTAGGAGACGACAGGCCTTCGAGAACCGATCCACAACGACCAGGATGGTAGTATTCCCCTGTGAGAGGGGAAGGTCTGTAACAAAATCCACCGAGAGGTGGGACCAGGGTCGTTGTGGAACGGGCAGGGGTTGTAGCTTACCCCTGGGCAAATGTCTGGGCGCCTTACACTGGGCACACACCGAACAGGAGGAGACATAAATCCTCACATCCCTGGCTAACGTTGGCCACCAGTACATAGTGCTAAGGCAGTGAACTGTCCGGCCGATACCTGGATGTCCAGAGGAGGGGGACGTATGAGCCCAATAAATGAGGCGATCGCGTACCTCGAGCGGAACGTACGTCCGACCCACAGGACACTGGGGAGGACTTGGGTCGGTGCGTAACGCCCGCTCGATCTCGGCATCGACCTCCCATACCACCGGTGCAACCAGACAAGACTTCGGTAGTATGGGAGTGGGCTCAACGGACCTCTCCTCCGTGTCATATCGCCGAGACAGGGCATCTGCCTTCCCGTTCTGGGACCCAGGGATGTAAGTGATTTTAAACACAAACCGGGCTAGAAACATAGTCCAGCGGGCCTGGTGAGGATTCAGTCTCCTAGCTGCCCGGATGTATTCCAGGTTACGGTGGTCAGTTAGAATGAGGAAAGGGTGTTGAGCCCCCTCAAGCCAATGCCTCCACACCTTTAGGGCCTGTACCACGGCTAACAGCTCCCTGTCCCCTACGTCATAATTCCGCTCCGCCGGACTGAGCTTCTTAGAATAAAAAGCACAGGGGCGGAGTTTAGGTGGTGTGCCAGACCGTTGTGAGAGAACGGCCCCAATACCAGCCTCGGACGCGTCTACCTCTACCTGGAAAGGTAAAGCGGGATCCGGATGCGCCAACACCGGCGCTGAGGTAAACAGGTCCTTCAGTCTCCCAAAAGCCCTGTCCGCCTCAGCTGACCACTGCAAGCGCACCGGACCCCCCTTCAACAGAGACATAATGGGAGCTGCCACCTGTCCAAAACCCCGGATAAACCTCCGGTAATAATTCGCAAAGCCCAAGAACTGTTGCACCTCTTTCACAGTGGTTGGGGTTTGCCAATTACGCACAGCTGACACCCGGTCAACCTCCATCTTCACCCCTGACGCAGACAATTGATAACCCAAAAAGGAGACCGACTTCTGAAAGAACAGACATTTCTCTGCCTTGACATATAGGTCATGCTCCAACAGCCTCCTCAACACTCGGCGCACCAGGGCTACATGCTCAGCTCGGGTAGAACTGTATACCAGAATATCATCTATGTACACGACTACTCCCTGCCCCTGCATGTCCCGGAAAATCTCATCTACAAAGGATTGGAAGACTGAGGGAGCATTCATTAACCCATATGGCATGACGAGATACTCGTAATGACCGGAGGTCGTGCTAAATGCTGTCTTCCATTCATCGCCCTCTCTAATGCGCACCAAGTTATATGCGCTCCTAAGATCCAATTTTGTGAAGAACTGAGCACCGTGTAATGACTCCGTCATAGTCGCAATCAGAGGAAGTGGATAGCTGTACTTCACTGTAATCTGATTGAGACCGCGGTAATCAATACACGGGCGCAGACCTCCATCTTTTTTCTTCACAAAAAAGAAGCTTGAGGAAGCGGGTGAAGTGGAGGCCCGTATGTATCCCTGTCTCAGAGACTCGGCGATGTAAGTTTCCATCGCCTTCCTCTCCTCTTGAGACAAGGGATACACATGGCTCCGCTGGAGGGCTGCTCCTGACTGGAGATCTATCGCACAATCCCCCTGTCTATGAGGCGGCAGCTGCGCCGCCCTAGTCTTACTGAACACCCGTTTCAAATCCTCATACTCAGGGGGAATCTGCAGTGCTGGCATTAGATTCGGACTCTCCACCGAGGTCGCCCCTATGGAAACACCCAGACACAGCCCCACACACTGAGCAGACCACCCTGTAAGAGCTTTCTCTCGCCACGAAATAGTAGGGTCATGGGTAATTAACCAGGGAAGCCCCAGCACCACCGGATACGCAGGAGAGTCAATCAGATAGAGCTGAATCGTCTCCTCATGACCCCCCTGCGTCACCATCTTAAGAGGCGCTGTGACCTCCCTAATCAACCCAGATCCTAATGGACGGCTATCTAGGGCATGTACAGGGAAAGGCTTATCAACGGGACGGAGGGGAATCCCTAACTTTACACAGAACTGGCGATCTACAAAATTCCCAGCTGCGCCTGAATCTACCAGCGCCTTATGCTGGGAACGAGGTGCAACCTGTGGAAAACAAACAGGCAAGGTTAGGTGAACGACAGAAAGCTCCTACTCACCTGGGAGGACTCCCCAATGCCTGGCCTGACCTCACCTCCACCAGGGGACCCTCCCCAACACCTAGCCGCGGTGTGCCCTCCACGGCCACAGTTGGTGCAGGGAACGGCCCCCCTCGGGTTCCTACTCCTCCGTTCTCTAGCGCCAGCACCCCCGAGCACCATAGGGCTCGGCTCGGAGGTGCTGGAGGGTGAAATGGGCGAACCCCACCCGGGACGTCCACGGGTGGCGAGCAGGGTATCCAGCCGAATGGCCATGTCGACCAGTTGGTCAAACGACAACGTGGTATCCTGGGTGGCGCAGTGTCTCCTGAGTGGCGCAGTGGTCTAAGGCACTGCATCGCAGTGCTAACTGTGCTACTAGAGATCCTGGTTCGAATCCAGGCTCTGTCGCAGCCGGCCGCGACCGGGAGACTCATGGGCGGCGCACAATTGGCCCAGCGTCGTCCAGGGTAGGGGAGGGAATGGCCGGCAGGGATGTAGCTCAGTTGATAGAGCATGGCGTTTGCAACGCCAGGGTTGTGGGTTCGATTCCCACGGGGGGCCAGTATAAAAAAATTAAATAAAAAATGTATTCACTAACTGTAAGTCGCTCTGGATAAGAGCGTCTGCTAAATGACTAAAATGTAAAATGTAAATGTATCCCTGCACGCCAACTCTCTCTGGACGTCCTCCCGGAGGCTGCAGCGGAAGTGGTCTATGAGGGCCCGCTCATTCCACCCTGCATCTGCCGCTAGAGTCCGGAACTCCAACGCAAAAGCCTGTGCGCTCCTCATCCCCTGTCGGAGGTAGAACAGACGCTCCCCCGCTGCCTTCCCCTCCGGTGGATGGTCAAACACGGCACGGAAGCGGCGGGAGAACTCCGCATAGGTAACAGTAGCGACGTCTATTCTCCTCCATTCGGCGTTGGCCCACTCCAACGCCTTGCCGGTGAGACAGGAGATGAGGGCGGAGACGCTCTCGTGTCCCGAGGGAGCCGGGTGTACGGTGGCGAGGTAGAGCTCCACTTGCAGCAAGAACCCTTGACACCCGGCAGCGGAGCCGTCGTACGCCCTCGGGAGGGAGAGCCGAATCCCGCTGGGTTCTGGAAGGGGGACAGGAGGACTGACCGATGGGGATGGTCCGGTAGGTGGGGGCGTGGGTACCCCGCTGGACTCCCATCGGTAGAGAGTGTTCATCACCTGATCCAGGGCGTGACCGATCTGGTTGATCCTGTCCTCCTGCCCACGGAGACGGTCTTCCATAATGTCCGTTGGCGCGGCTGCTCCTGCTGATTCCATAGTGTGATGTGTGATTCTGTCAGAACGCTGCGTGTGGATGTGGTGCAGGGAATCAAGCGCAGGAACAAGGGTGTTCGTCAACAGACTTTAGTATATCCAAAACAGGAATGAGTCGCCAACCCAACCGGGTGGCACGAACAATTACGCACAACAACAACAGTGCGAAAAAACAAGAAAAAAGCACATGCAGTGCGAACTCTCAAATACAACGTTATGAGAGAGGAAACTCCTCAATGGCAACAGCTGACAATAATAATCACACATAACACCTGACCCAACACACGATAACTAAATAGGAAACAAAATCAAACATTAACAAGGGACAGGTGTACAACCAGACAAAACCAAACAAACATGAAACATCGAACGGTGGTAGCTAGTACTCCGGGGACGACGACCGCCGAAGCCTGCCCGAACAAGGAGAAGGAGCAGCCTCGGCCGAAACCGTGACACACAGTGGGAATTGCAAACTTCAGAAGCCTTTGTAAACCATAAATACACTACAAGTTTTACAAGTTTTCCTGCAACAAGGTTATCAAATTAAGGCCCTACATCTGTAGCACGAATGTCAGCTGGCAAAAATTTCCCGGCTACTGGCTGCAGTGAAAATACGGTAGATATACAAAACGTTACTGTATTTTTTTACAACTGGATTAAGCCGTTATGGCTGTAAGTGAGTTGAAATCCCAAGTGAGGTTGACTCCAGAGTAATCAGTATACAGCAGCATACAGTCCCTTATAGCCATAATAGCTTAATCAAGTTGTAAAAATAGAGTAGTAACATTTTGCATATCTACCGTATTTTCACTGCAGCCAGTAGCCGGGATATATTTAACAGTGTAATGAAGAATCCTCCGCGGATGGTTAATCAAAGAACCTATTATAAAAAGGGTTCCACTACAGGGACAAAATGAAGATCCCTTTATTGTTACTAACTAGTACCTTTTCTTTGAATGTACACTTCAGACATTTCCTTCATGTGTACATTTTATATTTTAGTCATTTAGCAGACGCTCTTATCCAGAGCGACTTAACAGTTAGTGAGTGCATACATTTTATTTTATTTTATTTCATTTTTTTATACTGGCCCCCCGTGGGAATCGAACTCACAACCCTGGCGTTGCAAGTGCCATGCTCTACCAACAGAGCTACACGGGGCCCGTGCGTAGCTCAGTGAGATCACGCTGGCACACGTCTAATTACATGTTTGTTATACTTACCTGTGTGGTGTAGTTCTGATCACATAATCCACCCATTCACACTCTTTATTCAATGGTCATTCACAACTTCTGGTTGAAGAAAGCAAAGGGCTACTGCTATGCGTTCGTTGGGTAAGCGCGTCCTCACACATATCGTTGTTAAATATTATCGTTGCATATTTAATGTTACATCTATTTATAGCAACTATTTATAAGAAACACACATTTTACATGTGCATATCATGATATATTTATTAGATGGTCATTAGATATGATTGAAGTCTGAATTGTTTGTTGTGGCCTTTGAAAACTCACTTGTCTGTAGTCTCCGTCTGCCCAACAGTAACGACCAACCTGAGTTGGGAGAGTCCAAGGAAAATTGTAGAGGGGTTCTCAGGTTCCCAGGGTTCAAACCAAATGTGGGAAAGTAGAGGGGTGGGAATTTATGAACAGTGTCCAATTGATGGAACACATGTCTCAGAAAGTGAATGCTCAGGTGACACAATACAGGAAGAGGTTGTTGAGACTGATGTTGATCCAGTCCAGTACAGATATTCAGAAAATCTGGCCCTTTTCTATCTGGGTCTGCAAGCGAAGTATCTTGTTACAGCCATCACAATCATAGAGATAGCGAGTGAAATGAGAGCTCTTTAGGATGTTCAACAGGAGTATACTATTGATATGTTGGTGTTCCAGCTGAAACATACAAACGTCTAGGGAAAGGGTTCTTCAATTCCGGTCCTGGAGGGCCGAGACACCTCTGTTTTTCATCCTCTCCTTCTAATCAGGGGCTAATTCAGACCTGGGACACCAGGTGAGTGCAATTAATTCCGGCCTTCCAGGACCGGAATTGAAGAACCCTGGTCTAGGGAAAGGTAGGTGCGTATGACCAAAGCCCTATGCAAGGGGCATTAGTGGTTATTTAACCACACTTTACATCATGAGACTCACATCAACTATGTTGAACCTTATGAAATCACTCTCAGACACAATTACAGAGGTGAAAAAAGGCACCATCGTTATGTTCACGTGATGGAAAGCCGAAGAGCAATTGTAAGAGACAAAAATGTGTCACCAGATTTTGAACCCTCTTCCCTCTAAAGAGGGTACTCGCAGCGATGTTATGGATCGACGTAGCATAAGATCATATCCATTGTTAGCATCAGAGCCACATGCTCTGAGTGGCGCAGGGGTCTAAGGCACTGCATCTCAGTGCTCGAGGCGTCACTACAGACCGAGTGGTGCAGCGGTCTGAGGCACTGCATCTCAGTGCTTGAGGCGTCACTACAGACCCCCCTGGTTCGATTCCAGGCTGTATCACAACCGGTTGTGATTGGGAGTCCCATAGGGCGGCGCACAAATGGCCCAGCGTTTGGCCGGTGTAGGCCGTCATTGTAAATAATAATTTATTCTTAACTGACTTGCCTAGTTAAATAAAGGTAAAAAAATAAAATGCGCTGATGCTCTTTGAAGTGGCAAATCCTCTTGGGTCTGCCAAGCACACAGTCCTTGCTGTCTACTTCACTTTGTGAAATTTCCACCCACATAACTGTTCCACTGTTGATCAAATACAAAAGGTACTGCTTTGTTTGGAGAAAAAAACTGTAAGTAGTTTGGAGCTGATAACGGTTTTAGTGCCATTGTGACAAACTAGTGTGACTTGGAGGCAAATGGCATATCTTTTGAGGGAAATGTATACAAAGGTACTGTACCATGCATACTGGGGGACAATCTGGGTTCCCACTTTATTGGGGGGGTGGGGGGGGTGAGGGGTGGGGGGGGGGGGGGGGGGGGGGTGAGGGGTGGAGGGGTTAGAGAGGGTTCAGCTGTGCTGAATATTTCTTTAGATACTGTCCTATCACCAAAGGTGTATTCCAAACCAGTCCTGCCCAGAGAGATCCTGCTGGTTTAGACGGTGTCAGTGCAGTTTCTGGAGAATCACCCTGATGTGTACATTCAACAAGGCATTAAAGGCAACAGTGTTTTCAACAGACTCACTCATTTCCATGTGTGTCAGCCTGGACCGCCTCCCTGTCTGACACATTACTTGTTTGTTGTACACGACGACTCGGCCACGTCTCTGCATTTCTTTGGATTAAAAGGAGAAGAAGTGGATTCAGTTACGAGTTGCTCAAAATTAGTCATTTTTCTGCACAGAGCAGCAATTAACCAAATGTTGTTCCCAGCAAAGGAGTCAAGCTTGGAGGTCAAGCAGCCCAAAACAGGTGGCTACTGAGGTTCACGACAGGATCGGAGACACCACAGATGCTGTATGGCAGCTGGTACCTCTGCTGAGGGAGTTGGTTGAATTTGTCTGTGTCCCTCTCAGAGTCTCAGATTGCCCCCTAATCTAGCGCACCTGATTCTAATAATTAGCTGGTTTATACGATGAATTGGGTTAATTACAACTGGGGTTGGAGTGAAACCCTACAGGACGGTAGCTCTCCAGAACAGGGTTGGAGAGCCCTGTAGTGATAGGCTATTCAACAGGCTACGTCTGTCTGTGTTGGAGAGCCCTGTAGTGATAGGCTATTCAACAGGCTACGTCTGTCTGTGTTGGAGAGCCCTGCAGTGATAGGCTATTCAACAGGCTACGTCTGTCTGTGTTGGAGAGCCCTGCAGTGATAGGCTATTCAACAGGCTACGTCTGTCTGTGTTGGAGAGCCCTGTAGTGATAGGCTATTCAACAGGCTACGTCTGTCTGTGTTGGAGAGCCCTGTAGTGATAGGCTATTCAACAGGCTACGTCTGTCTGTGTTGGAGAGCCCTGCAGTGATAGGCTATTCAACAGGCTACGTCTGTCTGTGTTGGAGAGCCCTGTAGTGATAGGCTATTCAACAGGCTACGTCTGTCTGTGTTGGAGAGCCCTGTAGTGATAGGCTATTCAACAGGCTACGTCTGTCTGTGTTGGAGAGCCCTGCAGTGATAGGCTATTCAACAGTGTGACACTCTGGCTCCATGGACTTTGATTGTTGAGCCAGGGTTGTTATTTTCATTTAGGGTGTATTTCTATGTTGGATCTAGTTGTTCATTTCTATGTTTGGTTTGGTTGTTGATTAGTCATATGACTCCCAATCGGAGGTAACGAGTGTCAGCTGTCGGCTCGTTATCTCTGATTGGGAGCCATATTTAAACTGTGTGGTTTCACCTGGGTTTTGTGGGTTTTTGTTTCCGTTTTCAGTCAGGTTGACTGTGGACTTCACTAGTCGTGTTTCTTGTTTTTTCGTGCTTTAACTAAATAAAGTACCATGTTCGTTTCACACGCTGCGCCTTGGTCAATTCCTTCACACGACCGTGACAAACAGGCTACGTCTGTCTGTGTTGGAGAGCCCTGTAGTGATAGGCTATTCAACAGGCTACGTCTGTCGGTACGACTTTGATTGAGGAAATGATGACATCATTTACATATATTTTACGCTCCCTCACCTAAAAAAAAAATAGCACTCCACCACTGCAAGTAAGATCTGTGGTCTGTAGGATCTGTGGTCTGTAGGATCTGTTGTCTGTAGGATCTGTGGTCTGTAGGATCTGTGGTCTGTAGGATCTGTGGTCTGTAGGATCTGTGGTCTATAAGATCTGTGGTCTGTAAGATCTGTGGTCTGTAGCATCTGTGGTCTGTAAGATCTGTGATCTGTAGGATCTGTGGTCTGTAAGATCTGTGGTCTGTAGGATCTGTGGTCTGTAAGATCTGTGGTCTGTAAGATCTATGGTCTGTAAGATCTGTGGTCTGTAGGATCTGTGGTCTGTAGGATCTGTGGTCTGTAGGATCTGTGGTCTATAAGATCTGTGGTCTGTAAGATCTGTGGTCTGTAGCATCTGTGGTCTGTAAGATCTGTGATATGTAGGATCTGTGGTCTGTAAGATCTGTGGTCTGTAGGATCTGTGGTCTGTAAGATCTGTGGTCTGTAAGATCTATGGTCTGTAAGATCTGTGGTCTGTAGGATCTGTGGTCTGT